>NC_134499.1:21079726-21379726 GCF_040206685.1 Ascaphus truei
CAATATTCATGTGAAAATGAATTAAGACTTGTGTATCTTTCAGGGTGCGTAGTGCCTGTATACTTTTCGCTAGTAATGAAAATATTCAAATATAATAAACACTTTTGCAAAAGTAGAGCTTCTATACACGTGAAAATACGTGGATTAGAAGTTTGATACATGCTTCAGATGCGGTAGTGATGGCACGTTCAGTTTTAGCTTACCACAAAAGTACATATTTTCATAGCTTAGCATTTCACCACCTAATAAGGCAAGGGAAGTACATGGTGCTTCAAATTCAATACATTGCTATTAAACTGCGTTTCCATAACAGCATCAACTGTGATCGGTGAATGGCAGCATTATCTTGTTCCTGCGATGACATTTGTGTCTTATTAATGATAACTGTAAATGCTTTTTAATGTTACTGTTTAGCTGTGGTGCACAATGGAAATAACTATCATCAAAAGAACGCCGTAGCAAGATGCTACGGAATGAGACTATTAGAGGCGGCCATTTTGCAGGAGACGTTCAGCCACCGAGATAAGGTTTTAAGGGTAAGTACTTAAGGTTAGAGTTTTTTTGGGTAATGGGCTAAGGTTATTAAGGGACACAGTACCAGCGGTGATGCCGGCAAAACGGTCGTGTCAAAATGTCCTAGACCAGGGGTGGCCAACCTCTGTCCCAGAGGCCACATGCGGCCTTTCGGTGCTTCAATGTTCGGGTCCTGAAGGGGAAGAAGAAAACAAATCCGGCTGCAGAGAGACCATAGAGACATGGAAGAGAAGCCAGAGTGCCTCCTAACCAGCTCCTCTCCTGAGCTCCTATGGACCAGCGACCTTTGGTGGGCTCCCAAGCATCACAGGGTACAGTGAATGTACAACCTGTCTGCTGAGAGCTCCATGTGGTGCTGGCTGTGGAGACTAGAGAGCAACGTAGGGACAATCGCCCTCCTGTCACCCATTTGTCCTCCTGTCTCCCCCAGCTGCCCCATCTCACCCCCTCCCCATGTGTCACCCCCCTCTTCCTCTCTCCCCATGAGTCAACCCCTCTTCCCCCTCCTCCCATGCATCACTTCTTCCCCCCCATGGGTCACCCCCTCTTCCCTCCCCTCCCCATGCATCACACCCCTCCTCAGGCATCACCCCCTTTCCCCCCTCCCATGTGTCACCCCTCTTTCCCACCCTCCTAATGCATCACCCCCTCTTTCCCAACCTCTCACGCGTCACCCCCTCTTTCCCACCCTTTCTCGCGTCACCCCCTCTTTCCCACCCTCTCATGTGTCACCCCCTCTTTCCCACTCTTCCCATGCGTCATCCCCTCACATGCGTCACCCCACCTTATTCCCACCGTCTCATGCATCCGCAGGTGTCACCCCCTTTCCCCCCTCCCATGTGTCACCCCCTCTTTCCCCACCCTCCCAATGCATCACCCCCTCTTTCCCACCCTCTCACGCGTCAACCCCTCTTTCCCACCCTTTCTCGCGTCACCCCCTCTTTCCCACCCTCTCATGTGTCACCCCCTCTTTCCCACTCTTCCCATGCGTCATCCCCTCACATGCGTCACCACCTTATTCCCACCCTCTCATGCGTCACCCCCTCTTTCCCACCCTCTCATGCGTCACCCCCTCTTTCCCACCCTCTCATGCGTCACCCCCTCTTTCCCACCCTCTCATGCGTCACCCCCTTTCCCCCCTTCCCATGCGTCACCCACTCTTTCACCCCTCCCCATGTGTCACCCCCTCTTTCATTACTCCCCATGCGTCAGCCCCTCTTCCCCTCCTTCCCATGCATCACCCCTTCTTTCCCACTCCCCATGCGTCACCCTGTCTCTAACCCACTCCCATGCATCATTTTTTCCTTTTCTGTTCCCTGTACCCAGAGACTCAGATTGTATTAAAATATACATTAATATAGTTTTAATGTTTTTAAACATTCAGAACCGATGTCCAAACAGGCAGCACGTGCAAACCCATAGGCGCCGGTATGTCTGCTGGACATTGGAGTTCAAAGCAACCAGAGGATGTCCAGAGGTGTGAACAGCATTTGGTCAGCAGGGAAAGGTGGAGTACTGGGTCCGGAAATCAATGGCAGTCCTCGAGGATGCCACTTGTTCTGCCAGACCTAGTGGAGCATGCCCGGTGGGTGGCATTGGGATGGCTGTGGGGGTATGTAGCAGGCTTGCGCATGCAACTTAGCTTTTTCGAATTTACCGCTGACCCGCATTTCTAGTTGGCTCGGCTCCGATTGGTTGCTTGGGAAAGTTCCCACACGCTGATTGGTTGTTCAGTCTGCATCTATTTTGTGAATGATGCTAGAAATACGATAAGAGGCCATGAGCCAATCAGATCGTGTGTTCCCCTTGAGTCTGCGCTGAAAGAGCACAGGTGGGCTTTTCAAAGATGCTTAGTTTGTAATAGCAAAGCAACTGGCTTAGATTTCAAGCCTGAAAAGCCTGCCCGCCAGAGACTAAGGGCCTCATGCAGAGAGAATAGAATTTTAAAATTGGCGAATTTCATAAAAAGTAGCTTTTTTGGAGAGTTTTATTCTCCATATGCAGAAAAGTGCGAATTCTGCTATGTTTAACATGGATGCGTGTGGCGAGTTTAAATTGGCGAGATGCGCGCTTCAGAAACGTGTAAAAACAAATTCGCACCTTTTTTTCCCCCTTTACTATAGGCGGCGAGCGCCATCTTGCCATCTTTTCCTGGCGCGGCAAAAATGCGAGAATCGCGCCATTTTCTTGGCGCGAACAGCCGCTACATGCCGTTCGCACCTCTCTGCATTCGGAGAGTTTTAAAAATGGCGAGATGGAGGTTCTCGCCAGCCGCGAGGCGAGTTTTAGCAATAGAAAAAACAAAATGGCGCGTTTTTCGTAACTCGCCATTTTCTGCCGGTTTCTGCGCGAAATTGTACAAAAAATGGCGAATTTCGAAATAACGATGCTCTCTGCATGAGGCCCTATGTCCAGCATTTTGCGCCTAAGTTCTCAGAATCGAACGTAGTGATCGCGGATGGGATTTTATACCTATTTGAGTTCCAGGAGATTTGGGCTGACTCAGGAGGGACTAAGTTCTCAGAAGAGAACATAGCGGTGACGTATGGAATTTTATGTTGATTTGGGTACCAAGGTAAAACTCTCCCATAGAGTTCCCTGCACCAAGGGAAGTCTAGTTTTCAACCCCCAGCCCCAAAGTAAGTGTGTCTTTTCGTCTGTATTTTATGTTTCACTGTGTTTAAGCGAATTTATGCTGAATAAATTACAATTTATTTCATTACCTTGTTTTGCTCAATGAATGATCCCGGTAAAAAGGTGTAAATAACCTGGCCTCCCGTGAGGCATTAATTTGAAAAAAAATTCTTATTGTGACTCTTTGACAATGAGAAAAGTAAATTCTGTCTCCAACTCACAGTCCGATGGGGCACTCTTGTCCTAGACAGAGAGCTACATATAATTAAAGAGCGAAAGTGCACATTAAAACAATGTTATCCCTATGTAGAGAGTCACACAACACTATAAATCATTATTATTAATGGGAGAACCTTTAAGAGAAATATATTTAAAAGGTATGTTGTGTACTTGGTCAGTTTTCTAATTACTGCATCGGTAAATATAACCAGGGCCACCGCCATTGAGGGAGAGCCAGGACAAGTGACCCGGGCCCAGCAGCTGCGGGGGGCCCAGCAGACCGGTGCTGAAAGTTGGACCCGGTCAGGCCCAACTTCTGCGTCCAGCTGCTGGACCTCTGGTTGCCACCGAGCCCCAGCTATCCCCAGCTGCTGCTAGCCCCTCTCTGGCAGGACGGGCCTCCCTCCTGCTGGTGCACGGCGGAAGCTGAGCGTGACTTCCGGGTGGGCTTAGCTTCTGGTGCGCACAAGTGGGAGAGAGGCCCAGCCTCGCAGAGACAGAGGCCTATCATGGGACAGAGGCCCGGCAGCAGCTGGGAAGAGCCAGGGCACCAGAGTCCTCAGACCAGCCCAAAGGTATGTGTGTTGTATTTTGTGTGTGTGTGTGTGGGGGAGAGGGGGGGGTATTGTATTTTGTATGTGGGTGGGGGGCGAGGGGGGTATTGTATTTTGTGTGTGTGTGTGGGTATTGTATTTTGTGTGTGCGTGTATGTGGTGGGAGGGGATTGTCTTTTGTGTGTGAGGGGGTTATTGTAATTTGTGTGCGAGGGGCTTATTATAATTTGTGTATGAGGGGGTTATTGTATTTTGTGTGTGGGGGGGGTATGGTATTTTGGGGGATTGTACAGGTATCGGGAGTATTATATGTGTGAGGTGAGGTAATTTAAGTGGTAGCGGAGGGAGGGGGTGAGGGAGTGAGAGGGTGGATAGTGAGTGAAGAAGAGAGGGTGGAGGAGAAATACATGGGGAGGAGAGGGCACGCGAGGAAGTGTGAGGGGGCGGGAGGGGTTGAAACTAGTCGGGTTGGAAATTTGCCTGAGGCTCAGAGTAGAACTGTTTATCATTTTATGATAGATTTGACTTTGTGATCATTTTTAAGTAGAGTGTCTGCTACCATAGAATGCCACTCCTGTCACAACCATGCACATCTTGGTAGTTACTGAACAGAACAATTATCAAAACACCAGCCCACATGACAGATTCCCAACTCTGCTCTGTGGTTTCTGCACATATGGGTTGAGTTTTCTTATTCTCTGATAAATCTAGTAGTGTTGCTTTATCATTTCTCAAACAGCAAAACGCATTCAATTCTGCTTTAAAAACAGCACTGGAAACAATCCTATTGAAAAGAACAAGATTATATTTTGTGGCTAAATCTGTTGCTGTATTTTGCATCACTATCACAGAGGCTTTTTAGCTTGGAGACTTTGACAAATTGCCTTTTGCGTGGCTGATGCCAATAACTTCTGGACTTAACTGCCCTCCTATGGAAACGATCTACTCTCCTGATGCTAATTAGGCTAAAAACATCTTTCAGTATGGTATGACTGTATCAATATAAAGTACATGTGCAGTTGTACCATTTGTTCTATACGCCCACATAGTGCTAAATGAAAATGACTGATTTAATTTCTCCTGTAAGAAATTAGTCGATGTACAGTATATAGAGCAGGTCCTATGCATGTCCTATCACACATTTTCTGCTGAGATATTCTAGTTTGAAATGACATTACCATTTGCTCAGATGTCATAGCATGTCAAAGCTTGTGATTCATGTATCATGACTGTGAGCACACACTGATAAGAAGACCCGTTTATGTTCTCTTTTGTTCACTACATACGAGAGATTTTAGTGTAAGATCAAACTCTAAATCTCACTTGAAAGATGATGGCCAGTCTCACAGTTTGAGAACACATTCTTCAGTCCCTGATTCTTCCCTGGAAGCGATGGGTCTCAGATGGTGGATATTGTAGCAAACAAGGTAATTCAGAAAGAAGATCAGTGGGTCTTGCTTAGGGGCAAGTAACTTCTAGGTAACTGTCAGAGTAATTTCTTTGTAATTTGAAGAACGAAGTGATACTGCTGGAAAAAAAATGTGTGTGGAGGAGCCTACAGGTCATAAGTGGTAATTCCAACAGACGCACACTACTGTACTTCTCAATCATTCACTGCTCTTCTACGAGGAACAAGACCTCCAACAATCTAAAATTGAACAGTAGCTTCAATAATAGTTTGGGCCTCTCTTACAAATAAAAAATGTAATCAGTCTTAAATAATGTAGCAGTGCTCATCATTAACTTAGGTTAAAATCTACGTGGGGGGAGCGCAGCACAGCTGGTCCAGGAAAAAACAATCCGAGGCTAGGCAAATTAACTACAAATATTATTTATTGTGGGTGTACAGCATGGAGGCGCAAGGATGTACCTCTGACGCATTTCACGCTAAAATAGAGCTTTTTCAAAGATACTCAGGCAGGTTCCCTTGACAATATTGGCAGCAGGTAATCTATCAATGAGCTTTACAATCAAGGCATACACAGCTGTTTGTTTTCACTTACCTGTCGCAGGGTCCGCTCAAGATTTGTTATTTATTATTTCAAGAGCCCACACAAAGATGCACTAAACTTGGAGGACACTCCCACAGCTTCCTCATCATTAACTTACACTGCAACAAGCTCATTTTCAAAGATGATTGCAGACATGAACTCCTGCTTTGAGTGCATTATTACAGAGTTTGTACAATTTAAAACAAACCTTTAGTTACCAGAATTCTAGAGAAGAACACAAAGTTGTAGACACACGTGTCTGTATCAATGCAGAGAATAGTGTGTTTTTATGCATTGCATCTGTTGTCAAATTATTACAAGTGGTTTACAATATTAGAAGTCATAGAGTCGCATCGCCTTACATTTAGCAGATTTGTTTTAAAACAGATTGAAGGTACATAAATGCACACAATCTGACGCACCTTATATTTATCTGTACCTCCCCAACCCATTTGGATGCTTCTCGAATCACATGCACATGGGGAAAACATCTTGTTTCATTATTGATGCTATGGACCGTATTCATTACTCTGTGACCGTATCAACCATAGTGCAATCATTGACTTTCCTGGCAGTTTGAAGCAGTTTCGCTGTGTCTGGCGCTATCACAGCTTAATGAATAAGGCCTTGGCACATAATCCCACAAAGGACTACATGTGCATGGTAGATATTAGTTATTGCTTTACTAGCCTGCTACTTTAGCATTGGAGGCCCAATGACTAAATGGTTGGTTATGTCAGAAGTTTGTTTATTAGAATCATCCCATACTGTAAGTGCTGCAAGATGGTATTGATTCGAAAAACACGACTAGCAAAAAAGAGGTTGTCATGATTTCTCCTTGATGAGAATTCTTTATTATCCTCCAAGGACACTGGAATTCAGGGATGATTACACAATTTCCTGGAAGGCATATTACCTCTTAGGGTCAAAATGAACCAATGGCAGTGACAAGTTTAAGGAGTTGGATCTTGGGGACTGAGACTCCTCCCTTTTTTGCCCGAAATCTGATACATATGTAACCGTGCTTTATTTCCCGAGATGTGCTAGTATATAGATACTAGGGTGGGGGCCTGAGTCCACCTCCCCTGCAGGGCTATCGACAGATTTCCTGAGGCCCAGGACTAGTGTTTAAACTGTGCCCCGCCCCCTCGCCCTACCCCAAGTGTCGGCAACCTTGCAAGCCTCCCCTTTCACACACTCGTGAGCCATTTCCTCTATCCACCACACACTCCTCGTATTTCTCTCATTCTCCCCACCCCCTCTATCTGCTAAGACTTAATTACCCCCTCTTTCAATCCCATACCCTCAATCCCCCCTACACTAATTTCTCCCTCACCCCCCCCCCACACACACACTTCACTTCACGATACCCATAGAACTCCCCTCCCACAATATCCGCACAAGTCCCCCAGAATAATTATGCCCTCCCACACACAAAATTCAACACACACTTACCTTGCTGGTGGTCTGAGGCTGCTGGGCCCCTGGCTCTTTCCAGCTACAGCAGCCTTCTCTAGTGCTGCAGGCCTGCCTCTTCCCATGCCAGGCCTCTCTCGCGCTGGAAACTGGGCCCAGAAAAAGAGAGGGGAGAGAGGACTGGCGTGGGAGAGAAGGGCAGGAACTGGGGTCTGGCACCAGCCAGGGGCCTGGCTGCCCAGCCGCAGAAGTTGGTCCTGACCTCTGGCTGGGCCTAACTTCCAGCACCGCCTCACAGCCATTTTCTCAAGGGCATTATGATGGGAGCTTTGTGACAGGCTATAATAATACACACCAAATATATAACTGGGTTGAATTGGACGAGGCTTAGATATGATAAAATATAATTTATTCCTTGAAAAAGGTGAACACACGAGATTTACAAATAACAGACAAAATATGGACACTTACTTAAAGGTTAGGACAAGAAAGCCATCAGGATACAGGATGGGCCATTTCTTCCATAATTCAGTTGACATCACAGCAATACATGCAGATAATGAAGACACATGAAGGACAATTGAGTAAGGGGTGACTCTGACTTATATACCATTTCAACCCTTCTCTTACACTCAAGGCGCCGAGCTGTCTTGCAAAAATCTCTTTGAAGCAGATTTTGGCTTCCATTGTAAGTGTGAAGTATCACACTTAAAAACACTCAGTTACTTGGTTCTGCCCCCAGTATAAACAATTAGGGCAGTTACCCTTTGATCACTGGGCTATGTTAATTCTTGCAGGATGCTCTCCCTGCCCTATTAGCATAGCAGATGGGGGTCTGCATTGTCAGAGCAGACCCAAAACCCCATATACATTTTAATACCTACACATATTAAAATACCCGGTTCTGGTAGGTTCAGCGGATCCAAACTTTCCAGACCTTAATGCCGGAAGTGGTACACTATAGGATACAAATTTCAGCCTGCTACGACCTTCGGAACCGGAGTTATACAAATATCACATAAACCGTTTCATATTTTATCATAAAAATCTCCGCTAAAAAGAAATCTCAGCGTTTCACTAAATCCCCATTGAAAACAACGGGCTCCGCCGCCATGGGTTTCAATGGAGCAACTCCGCCGTTGTAGTCAATGGAGTTTCCCGCCATAGACTTTCAATGGAGGAACCGTCGCCATTGAAGTCTATGAGAAAATCCACAAATCTTTACCTTCATCCACACTCCGTCTGGTTGGTCTGAGGGTGCTGGGAATGGGCATGCATTAAAGCCGGAACCTTGGCTATACGCCACACAAATCCCATCCCTCTGGTCATTCCAGAACCGGAGATATGGACTTACACATTTCAACATTTTACACTTAGTCGTTTTTTCGCCGTGCGGCTTTTCCCCATTGGAATCAATGGCCGGCACCGCCATTGACAATGAATCTAATGGCGACGGGCGCCATGCAATGGTGCGCCCCTCCTTCTCCGCTCGACCCTTTATGTGGGTCCCTCATTCCCGGACCCGGTGTGGATCGTGTGTGGGGGTTCTTAGGGGTTAGGGACAAAAAGAACTTTATTCCCAGGGGCCCTAGAACCCAAGATTCCCACGCCAATTGTCGTTGAACTTGACCGTAGTGATTAAACTCTTTTAAAAGACATTGTATCCGCTAGTGCGGTCTGCGGTTTGGATGGCTGCCAACCTGTTCCTCGAGGCCGGCGTTGAGGAATCTCCATTGAAGTCAATGAGCCCAATGACTTACAATGGGAAACCGCCGCTCCTCCTCTCGGACACCACCTGCTGGTCGTCGCTGGAAAACAGGTCCAAAACCGCTACTTCTGCCATTAGAACGCATGGAGGCTCAATGGCGACCTATGGACGGCTGCAAAATGGAGCCTGAAAAGTCGGGAAAATTACACAAAGGGCTATAATCACTATTTTAACATTAACCCCTTCCCTCCCGCATCAACCCTAGTGTATGTGTGAGTGCAAACACCAGGATTACACAATACATTTACACCGGGGAATAAACATTTGGATATTGAAGCAAGGCAAAACACATTACTGGACCTCAGTCCAGTTAACCCCTTGCTTCCCTGATGAGAGTAGAGGGTGGCCAAATTGGGTGTAACCCCTTTAATCCCGGGCCAAATCCTCTCTATCATGACAGGCATGTCCATCAATATGCTTGTTTGTGTTCATAGGAGTGTTACACATATAAATGTTTTTAATTACAATTTTACAGTTAGATTGTTAACCTAGTAGACCAAGTGATGATTGGGATTAGATTTCATCTGCTACACCCCTTTCTGTGATATCACTATGTGCTGAACAGGAGTTTGCACAGGCAAAGCTCCCCTTTTGCCTCTTTTAAAATTTCTGAGATACACAAAAAAATTGTTTGCTTAACAGATTTTTTAACAAATAAAAAAAGGGAAAAAAAACTGAATTACGGAGACGAGAGAATTTGATATGTCCAATGATAATGTGCATTATTTAACTCCTCTTTTCACAGTTCCTGAATTGCAAGCTGACACACGGCCAAATTAGAGACAAGTATCTAGCTACATTAAAAAAAAAAAAGAGACACAATATAAAAATGTATTTTTTTGCCAATTTTGCAGATTCTCCATACAGATTTCCCACTGCTCTAAACTACCTTGGGACATCCTTAAGGCTGTAATATATGATATTACCGTTCCCTAGTTATAGCAAGGAAAGAATTGTAATTGTAACTCTTATTTCATTTTACTACTGTCATCAAAAAGATTGTGATTACCACAATGTAAAACAGTAGGAAGGGGATGCTGTGAGGGAATTGATCAGTCCTACAGTATCAGAGCTGTTCCACTACCAAAGGCCGACGGCAAAACTGTTTACTAGCAGTGTCACGGGCCTTCTCTTTCAGGCTGTATGAAGGAAAAAATAAACACTAGCCTATTCAATTTATTGTTAGCCTCCTATTTTCCACTAGTTCCCATGTCTCTTTTGCCTCCCATCATTTTTTTTATACATTGTTCCCACTGACTTTCTCTTCTGCTACTTTGGGCCTCTTTCTATAATGTGAGAGAATGCTGATCCAGCACCACCGCTTGGAAAGCCCTTTGGCGCATTGTCAGCGGCTATATTAGGAAATTCCTGAGACTTTTTCACAACTACAGGAACACTGCATCGTAATCTGTTTCTATGTCTTTCTAGATAGACTGAAGGACTGAAAACCACTGTATCCAGACGGAGGCAGAGTGTCAGTAATTCTCTAATTAGCATGCACTTTGTGACTCACACACATGATACGGTGTAACTGCACTAATGCAAATAGTGTAAGGTAATGAGCCAAGTGATAACGTGTTATGACAAGAAGTACCTCAAAAAAAACAGACGAGGAGTTGGTAGAATTAGAATATTCTGTCACGCCCCCGCCACGCCTCCCCATCACGAGTGGCCAGTAGCTCACTTGGTCGCGCTGATGCCGGGAACAAGCGCCGTTATTCATGTATGTCAATGAGCATTGAAGACAATTTCTTATTTGGCAAACTTTTAAGAAAAAGTTTTGTTATCACCAAATCTCAAGTGCAAACCACATCTAATATATGACATTTGAAGGAGAGGTTTGTTAGACCTTGCAATCTCATATATAAATTACATTTATAGGGAATTACTATGTTGGTTCAGTATCACAGTCACAAAATGCAATATATCTACACAACGTTTTTAAGCGATTTGCCAAGAACACTGACTGATTGAAAGAAAAACTGGATCAAATGAAGAACAAAACCCATTTTTTTGTGAGTGGTATTTTCAAACCACTCATATTACCACTAAGTATACATGTTTATTTCACAAATTCTGCCCACACAAACTGTAACTAAAGGCCTAGAGAAAGGCTTTCTTGCACAACGGAAAATCTTGGAATTTGCCTCTAAGTCACTGTGCATTAAAAGAGGCCTGTTGAATCTTTAAATGAATCAGATGTCCATGAATAACTAAATAAGGTCAGTTTGGTTATATCTGCCAAATAATTAAATACACAAATTTGCTATGTCCATTTTTGCCATAAGTTAAAAAAAAATTAAATATATAATATGACACAAGTTTACATTTATAAATGTATGCAATACATTTATCTAAGAATGGCCATTAAAGGCTTTATTCTATGAGTGAACGTAATGGATTTTTGGCCAAAAACATCAGCTTTGGACTATATAGAAGTTAGACCTAAGAGTTTTAGCTCAGCCTCATACATGGGGACATCTACATACCTTTTCTAGAAATTGTGGCTTCAAGCGATTAATGTGTAAGATGCTATTTAAAGATCTCTGCTTAATTGTCGCCGAGTGTAGCTTGATTAGTTTCCTGTTTGTTTTTGATTTTAGCCAAAAGCTTAGATCCTACATTAAATGATTGCAGCTAATAATACAGTAGAACCATGCTGGCACCCGTGACTCAGACTTCATCAAGTAGCTTAGCCTCAGGCCAGTCACTTGAGAATTTGCTGAGATTGTATCATTCTCACTTCATTTATCAAAGATTACACAGAGATGTCCTTTACGTAGCAATGGGTCCTTTATTTATTTGGAATACATTTTTGCTTAGGATACACATACTTGAAACTGTAAGACTTGCTTATAGATTTGTAGTTATACATCATTTTCAGGAAGGTAATTATGTAACTGTACTTGTGATTATTCATATTTAACCATTCTAATGTGATAATATAAATTACTATAATCTCTCACATTCTTTCCCTCCACAAGCCAAGTACAGTACACAAAACCAGACGTTCCGTTGTTCAAACATACACCATGCAATATTCAGCGGTGCGCAAACTGGGGGGTGCAAGATTATTCAGGGGGTGCGGGCGGTTGCAGAGGCCCTGCACTCTTCCCCCAAGGCATTTAAATTAATGCGGGGAGATCGCGTGAGGCAACGCGGCACCAAATTATGGCGCTGGGTCATGTGACGTCACGTTGGCATGACAACTTGATGTCACGTGACCCAGCGGCGTCATTTGACGCAGGGAGCAAAAGAGAAGGTAAGAGAGGGGGGGCGAGCAGGGAGGGAAGCAGGAGGGGGGGGAAGCGAGTAGAAAAGATTGCGCACCGCTGCAATATGTGACAATGGCAGGAATGTCACTGTTTTTTTGGGGGTCTGTGACCTGTGATTAAACATGATGTCCCTATTACTTGAGATCCTGAATTAGAGGATTGTCTGATCATGTATCCACAATTTTACAAACACATCCTGAGTAGGTAGTAATATGATGTAAATAGTATTACAGAAGGTAGAAGTGGTTTGCAGCTTTTTCTTTAGATTAATATTTAAAAAAATAAAATAGGTAAAAGAAATGAAAGAAATGAGAAAGCATGGCGTTATTATTTCTTATGTTGGTTAAAATATTTGTTTTGCTTTGCAGTGATAAGAGTTTTAAACTATATATTGTTTGATTAGTAAACTGAAATACTATGATTTCTGACACTGACAAATATGTGTTCACATATAAATTGAGAAAATTCAAAATGTTATAGCCATAAATGTAATTGTGTATAGAGAGAAGTGTTTAGGGATTAAATGTTTAATTTCATTTTCCAAGAGGATTCAGTAAGGTTTTGTTGGTAAACTAAACCAGCCACTATACAAGGTACTGTTCAGTATGGAAACTAATGAGTGCAAATAGATAGGAGTCTAAAGGCGATACTGCTAGGAAAACGCTTTATTTTATACCGCGTTGTGGGATGAGCGAGTAAACATTGCTTTCATTATGTGCGCATGGTCAGTGCTCTGTGTTATCTGACACATCACAACCTGTGTTCTAACCCTAATCTGCAGCTTTTAGCAAGAAAATCAATGATATCATCAATATTTTCAACATTCTGAATTTGGAAGAATCGTGTGTAGTATGATTCTCTATCCGCGAGAGAAACATTTACAGTAATAAGTATACTCAATCAATTGATATTGTTACGGTTTCCAGTGACCAGGACTCAGGATGAGGACGTAGCTGCAATCGAGTTCCACCACCCAACACCATCGCACACATTGACAAGTTTTAGCATTTTTTTTTTAAGGGAAAAGGCTCTGTGTCCACTGTTTAGGCAACAACAGTGTGGCCGCCAGGCACATCTCTTCTCTTTGCCTCTGATGAAGGCCGCTTGATATACGCAGATATCTTATTCTCTCAAAAGGAAAACAGGAGAGAACATAATGTCATTTAAAGTTCTCACTCGAGAGCGTGCCATGAAGCTGATCCCAACAGTGAACTCCGTGCTGCCCAAATTGACAATTAACGCTGTATACCTCTACCATATGTGCGTGTGTGTGTAATATATATATATATTATGTAACGGCTGGACCCCCCTTGTCTGACCCACCCAATCTCACATTGGCCCGTGTGGTCTAACCGGTCCCCATTACAAGGTCGTGTGTGGTGGTGCACCTGCAAGTAACAGGACTCCTGAGTCTCCCGCTTGGTGTTATAGAGGATATCATCAGGACAGGTATCTGAGGTAGTGGTTACGAGTCCAACTTACTTCACGTGCAGCGCCTCCACCTCATCAGGATCTATGCTTCCGCAGGGAGATTGTCCTGGTGAGGAACTCCTTCTCGGTGGTGACTGCCACTGCAGAGTAATCTCACACTCACACAGTGGGGTTATCTTTGAACACGACATCTTTATTGTAGGTTGGGATGTAGCAGACTGCCCCATGCAGCTGCCGGATCTAGCCGCACATCTCTCCGTGCTGTCCCTTTGCCAGGTACGCCCTCCCGTATTGAAGTGGGATTCCCTTTCTCCTAGGGAGATCACCACTGCGCCAGGTCCCTGGACACAGTGTGGCTTAGACAGACTTAATTGGTCACTCTGCTACCGCTAGTTACAGCACTAGGGTCACAAAAGTATTCCTCCAATCCCTTATGCATGAGCATACATTTTACCAGCTGCTTCACACAACTGCTGACTAACACTTGCAACTACTTTGCCACTGCACTAACTGACAGTGTTGTGCCCTTTATACCTCAGGGGGCAGGCACATCTCTGATGTCACTATCCAGGGACTCAGAGCATACAGCCACTCCCTTCCTTACACAGGGCACCACACCAGGGTGTGAGGGAAAACCTCCATAACTACTGTTGGCAGGCCTGTACTTACCAGGACTTACTGCCAACAGGGAAGATGTACGCAGTCATTATTATGCATGGCTACAATTATATATAATCATATACTCGGAGTAGAAGGCTTTGCCGAAACGCATAGGAGTGGGAACGCTGGGCAGGATCCCCTGACTTTCCCTTCTCTGGGAACACGTAACTATGCTACAAGACTTTGCTGCTTGATTTTTTTCAAAGGTACTGTACTTGGATTTATGTTCACAGCACTGTTACACTCTTAACAGGATTTTTTCTTGCAAATTCGTGTTTCTGGACTACCTCTATAATATGACTGCCTATCATCTCTGACTGATGTTGCCTTTATTACCATCCAGGAGTATATGTTATACTCACATCAGGCATATTTAGTTTTTGCAGTGCTGGTCATTTCCCTAATCCCACAATTTGCCAGTTTGTGAAGTTGAGGACGTGTGTCCCAGTATGCGGTCTCTCAGAGTATATGTACTTCTCTTGATTGAAGGAAGATTTAGGGCCTCATGCAGTAAGCGGCGGATAGGCACTTCTCGCCACTTTCCCGCCTAAAAAGCCTATCCGTATTCAGTAACGGGCGAGAAAGTGGCGAGATTAAAAAAAAACGCCAGTTTGGCTGGCGGTTTTTTTTTTTTCGCCGGTGGCGGGGCGAGAAGGCACTTTCCGCATAAAAATCCAACTTTTTCCGCCACGCTGTATTCTAGTAGAGGCGAGTAGCTAAGCGGAGCTATTCGCCTCTCTAGAATACCGTTTTGGTGGCGGATCAGCCACGCAAGAAAAAGATGGCAAGTTGCTGCTGAGAGGCAGCGGATGAGTGGCGGATCGGCACTTAGAAAAAATTCAGTCCTTTTTCATGGCTGGGATTGATGCCGGGGGTCTCCGGAGCTGATACCATTAATATCAGCACCGGAGCCCCCCGGCATGCATCCGAGGCAGGAAAAATGCATTTAAAGCCCACTTCATTACCTTAGCGGTTAACCATAACAATAATGTGCCAAATAACTATTATCCACATAGGGATAATACATTATTTGGCCATTGGCTGCCGTACCATGTGAGGGTGGCCATGTTTGTTTTCATGACGTCATCTTAAAGGCAATTGAAGCAAAGCCATTCTGATTGGCTGTGCTTTCTTTGCCTTTAAGTGACGTCATCATTTTTTTTTACATCGGCCAAAACACATGGTTTTTACGGCCCAATCAGGGCCGTGGGAACCATATGACGAAAATGTGATGTCATAGGCCTTTAAAAGCCTATGTCGTCTCATTTTGAAGCCAGACGCCGAGGAAGAAGGACCTCCGGAGAAGAAAGAAGACCAGGGCGTGGCAGCAGACGGCAAGAAGACCCCGGAAGAAGGTAGAAGAATACAGATGAAGATGGATTACAACTAGAAGACCCCTGGATTGTCGTGTTTTATTATTTTAATGTTTATTATTTTATGGTTTTTTATTTTATGGGTTCCTGTTCGTGGATTGGTTCGTGAGTAAGCTGATCAACGGGAGTCGGTGGGGGCAAGTAATGGTAAGTTAAATAAAGAAATGTATTTAATGTAACTGTGTTTTTTTTGCTTTTTCATGTGTTTATTTTTTTTATGCATATCATTTCTTGCCACTGTATGTATGTATGTATGTCTAGAGAGATATATACATACAGGGTAAGAAATGATAGTGTTGTTAAAGCTTGATTTACTGTATTGTAAATGATTGTGGCTATGCTGCTATGCATAGATGTGTGTTAAATGTATTTTATTATTAGAGAGATGTAAGTTTTGGGCTTCTATGCTGTACTGTAGGTTATGGAGAGGCTTGCTTTAGTATATTGTAATTGTTGGTGTCCTTTTTTGTATGTTTTGAACTTGTTCTCTGTAACGTTAGTGGGGGAGGGTATGTGGGTGATGGTGGGTTAACCCCTTAATGACTGTAGCGGTTAATAACCGCTATGGTGATTAAGGGGTTAGGGGACATTACATTGGATGTTTTTATTCTTGTGTCTGTTTTGCAGAAGCGGATGGGGCATGGGCAGGATGAAGATGAGGATGGCCTTCATCGTGGCAGCCGCACATGGGTGAGTGCTATATGTATTTAATGTCTTTATTGTTGTGTATGTATTTTAAATTGACAACTGCACTATTATCCGTTTGTGGATAATCGTAATGTTGCCCATTACTGTATTGTATGTTGTGTATTGCTGCTATGTTTATTGGGGGCATTTGTCCACAATAAACATGCTATTATGCGTTAACCCCTTCATTACCTTAGCGGCTATCCGCTATGGTAATGAAGCAGCATTAATGTATTTTAATAATATTGTGCGGGAGCAGGGGGTCCCCTGAGCTGAACCGCATTTATTTGTGGCTCAGAGACCCCCTGCTTCCCGAGTTACAGGCCCCGGTTTGGGGCATCGGTTACAGTGTGGACGCCATGTTTGTTGCGGGCACGTAGCGTATGGGACGCTATAAACATGGCGGCAACACTGCCCATCCGATCACACATACCGGGGCCTGTAACTCGGGAAGCAGGGGGTCCCTGGTCCACAAAGTGATGCGGTTCAGCTCGGGGAACCCCCTGCTCACTGTACAGTATTATTAAATAAATATTCATGCTGCTTCGCTACCGTAGCAGATACCCTGTAAGGTAAGGAACGAGTCTTTATTGATATGTGTGTTTTATTCATAGTGTAGATGTGCAGAGGGTCTCCGGAGCTGAACCGCTTTGGTTTTAGGTCCGGGGACCCCCTGCTCCCCGAGATACAGGACCCTTTATGGGGTGCCGGTATCCCTCTGCTTTGTTTACATGCCGCGGTCACGTGATCGGGACCTTTAAATGCAGAGGGATACCGGCACCTCATAAAGGGGGCTGTATCTCGGGAAGCAGGGGGTCCCCCGACCTGAAACCAATGCGGTTCAGCTCCGGAGACCCCCTGCACATGTACACTATGAATAAAAGTTGTTTTAAAAAGAATTTTTATTGTGCTGATGTTTGCGCCGAGAGAGCAGCGGATCTCTCTCTGCTGCAAACACAACTCGGCAGGGGACGGCTTCTCGGCAGTTTCTCGCCAGGCAGCCGTCCCGCCACTGGTTACACGCCATTTCATCAAATGGTGGTGGCTAATACATTCGCCAGGGATTCGCCCCTTACAGCATACAGCCAGTTTAACACGCCAAAAACATGGCTAATTGCTAAACTGGCTAATGCATTTTTCCGCCGCTTACTGCATGAGGCCCTTAGAGCGCTATATACCTCCCATTGATGTTAGAGTGTGTGTTATCGGACACTATTTATCTGTTCATTGGTTGAGCATTTGCTATTTGTGCATATTTTCTCGTATCTTTGCCACTTTCTATTGTGTCACACAGTGACTTATTGTGGGTGGAGCAGCTACAATTGTTCTTTGTGGCTTATGTGCAGGGAACCTATGCCATGTTTTTATATTTTCTGCACTATTTTTTATCGTATTTGTGACATGTAATAAACTTTGTAATTGATATTTGGTAAAGCTGAGGCTACATAGTGGGCTTATTTTTCTTGTTTTCTCATATATATATTTTGTGGGGGCTCAGAGGTTCCCAAAATGAGCTTCTTGGGGTTCTGTGTGTTGTTTAACTTATTGTCAGCTGGTCTCAGCTGTTGGAGGTCAGTGGCCCCTCCCTCCCAGGTGTCAAGCTCACCCCTCCCCAATGCTCTAGTTAGCAGGTCTCTTTCATTTTACTGGATATGGATCCAATGTTGGTCCTTCTCCCTCTTAATAGAGGTAAATGAGAATTTAATCCTAGTATAGGTGTAGTAGTATTTTATCTTGTAGTGTTAAGACCTGTGAGCAGGTTCTGCCTTGATGTGGCTCTCAGGCTTACAACGCTTTGGACAAAGGGTTAAACTAAATGACCCTTTTTCAAGAGAATATATAAGTATTTTACTGTGTATTTTTGTCATATTGGAAGTGACATTGGGCTTTTTTGTTCTTTGTTTTAAGAACATACAGTTACAATAAATTCAAACCAGTTTCTCAAAATAATAGGATAAAACATAAACATAAATCCCTAAACGGTACGTTACCATATGTCATAGGATAATGACACGTTATGCTACAATAACGTGATATTAAGCCTATAATAATGAGATGTAGAAAGCCTGTTGTTTTTGCACATAATTAGCTTTGAGGATATGCGTTAACCTCAGGGAACATAACTTCCGTTCTTGCTTTAGGTAAGATTGGAGTAACGAGTCATGGTTTAATGGAGCTTTGTGGATCTAGCCAATAGTGTCCAATTGTTGCTGCCATTTCTAACTTCTCTCCTGCATCATCTGACCCTCTAAAAATGTAGAGGTATGAGTAACTTAGTCATGGAAGAAGAGAATATTGTTCTTACTACAGGGTGTGCATTTCAAAATCCTCCGCCCCAGGCACTTCGCTGTGGCAACCGCCTCCTTGCTACTGCCCTCCTCCTTTTGAATCGCAGCGACGTCACCAATGTGACATCATATGGTGTCGCGCTGCCATGGTAATGCGATGTGATGACGTTATTTGGCGCTGCGATGGCGCTTTGCCACGGCAACAAGACGCCATGTGACGTCACATTGGCGACGTCCGTGGCGTCATTTGATGCTGCCATTCGAAAGGTGAAGGCGGGCGGCAGCAATGTGGCGGCCGCCACGTTGGTGCCTTCCCATCAGGCCTGCTAGGCCCGAGAGCACAGCAAATGTATATGGGGGCGGGCATTTTTGCCGCTTCTAAATTTTGCTGCCCTAGGCCCGGGCTGAATGGGAAATCCACCACTGTGTGCATTATCCCAGTATCTAGATTACCTCTTTGATGAGCTATTGCACTATGCTCAAAGAAGTGTGCTTCCTATCTATTAAATGCACCGAGGAGAAATTAATACATTTATTGTATACTAATGAGGATAATGTCAAGGTCTGTTTCAAACTTTCTGTGTAGGCAGCATGCTCCTGTATTATGCATTGCATGCTTACAATAAAGTACTGTCTCTGCACTAACAATATACGTCAATGTCCTTGGGTGTAATATTTTTATGTTGCACACAGGAAAATATGAAAATCCTTTTTATATTCTTTCAATATAAATCTTTTATTAAAAATACCGCATAGAATATTATTCTTTGCAAATCTGTATCAATTGTTACTATACTCACTCTCAATCAAAAGTCACATCTCTTATTCAGTCAATAGACATTGACAGTTCATCTGTCAATAGACAGTTCATCTGTTTCTCTTACACGAAATAAAATACTTTTAAGACGAACCATACAAATCATGAACATTTTTGATTTTATGATTCTTAACCTTAAAAAATAATAACAGTTAGAACTACCACTTGATAAAATGTCAAACTGCAATCATCTTACTGTATTACAAACCAAAATTTACATGGGACTCCTGTACACAGCAGATGGTATTCCAATTAATTCTTCTTGTAATAATTTGTAATGTCCTTGCAGTCATTTCCCAGCACTTGTAAACTAGCTATTGTACACAAAACCACACTCTCTCTTGTTAACCTTTAGGTGTTATTGCATTTATTGCTAGGCAACCGATTACGATTCATAGTATCCTATTGTTCATTTCTGAGGAGACTTTTCAGCTTTTGCAAAGAAGGCAATACCAATAAAACCTACTAATCAGTATCACCATATTGTGAGGTCTGCTTACTTGGACAGTTCTAAACAAAACGATAAACATGACAAATTATTGTTTCATCCAAAGTACTTCTGTGTCAAACAATTCTCTGGTTTATTTTAAACTGTGTTTCTAAAATGCATCAAAGGTACTGTACTCTACAGCAGGGGTGCGCAAACTAAGGCGGGTGAGATTTTTCTGGGGAGGCGCAGTGTTTGCAGAGGCCCCGCGCTCTTCCCCAGGGCCTTTAACTTAAATGCCGGGAGATCGCATGAGGCTTCTGCAACTTCCCTTACCTTGATTCAGACGGCGGGCGTGACGCGTCGCCATGGCAGCACGGCGTCATTTGACACTGCGTCTGCATGGGGCACCCCGCAGCGTCATTTGATGCTGGATACAAGGTGAAGTGGGCGTGAGCAGTGGGGGAGAGCAGGCAGGGGGGCGCAGGACAAAAGGTTTGCGCACCCCTGCACAGTACCCAAAGCTGGCAGCCGCATCATATCTATTCTGCTTCTATGTACAGCTGTTTTTCAACATTCTTTTTTCAAGATGTTGTGTAAAGTCATTTCTCCATCCTGATAAAAACAAATCCCAGCACCATTTATATTAATGCGACTGAAAGATTTTCTGGAGTAAAGATAAGTGAAATCTTCACATGAGGTTGCAGTCCAGGCAAAATTTGCCCTTTTTAAACTGCGAAAAAAGCTGCAGCTCAATCAGAGTACGATTAGTTAAGTATTAAGTCAATGTGCATTGCAAATTTGCTAAATTCTCTATACTGTAATTGCTAGATTTGCTTTAAGCTGAGACTGTATGGGACACAAACCTTGTTCTACTGACTGCCAATATTTTGCATCGAGCAGGAGCTGCACCGGGTCGGACCGCTGGGGCGCGCTCCTCCGCGGCTGTCCAATAGTAATGCTCCTGCTCCGATCACATGTTCCTCTGCTCCCACTGGCACCGGCTGTGAATGATGTCGTCCTCTGCTGCCACAGCCACCGGCTGAAGGATGTCTTCCGCTGCTCTCACCGCCACCAGGATATTGCCGTGGTCCACCTCACCCTCCGCCGCTGACTGCAGGTAAGTCAAAACTACCTGACCGGGTACCAGTTACTCAGTCGGATAATTTTTTTCCCCGGGTAACTGGTACCAGGTCATTTTTTGGACCCGGTACATCCCTACTATAGTTAGATTATATGTGTTGGGCTATCTGTGAAATAATTTGTTCAAAAGATTTCAAGGAGATGCAAGGGCGATTACCATATTTGTAAAGAAACTATAGAGTATTCTGGAAAGACACTCGTGATACCATATTCAGTCATACTACTGAGAGTAAGAATGCTGACTAGGGAATATACTCTGGATAAATACTGGCAAATTTGGCTAGGGAGTCAGAGAATGAATTACACCAGGACAGATCGAAAGAAAGAATTCCATTGAGAGAGCGGAAAGAATAATAGATAAGTTCCAACATATTTGAAAAGAATCTGACCTACTTGATGTAACCTACCATATATATGCTGTTTGTATATGTAATAACTTCAGAAAAAGAAACGTTTCTTTTGTGTACTAAAACCGAATGCAGAATTATTATATGCAGCTGTGATAAAATATTGAAAATATTTTACATAAAACCTTAAGACATTTTTGTTTAAAGGTGCAGGTGTGTCACAGGCAGGCTCATCCCTAGCCGGTTAGCAGGATAAGGCACCGCCTGGGGATGGCAAAATGACAAGAGGAAAAGTGTTGGTTAAATGCTTAATTTTCTTTCAAAGAAACGCATAATGGGCTGGCTGGCGAAGCCGAAGTTTTGCTGTCAGTGGCAGATGGACAGAGGATATGGTGTCAAGGATTGGACTTTGGCTGAAGTGGATCCCAGTGGCAGGAACAGCAGGGAGCGAAGTCAGGAAACAAGCAGGGGTCCGAGGCAGGCGGCAGGTAGCGAAGTCAAGAAACAAGCAGAGGTCGGCAACGAGGAAACTGGAACAGGATGATAGCAATAGCTAGCACAGCAGTAAACACAGGAACCTTGCAGAAGCTAAGGAACCAGTATAAACAGGCAAGGGAGGAACACGAAAGGGAGGTTTATATATGCAGGCTGAGAGGTGGAGCACAGGTGCAGAGGTGTCAGGTATCAGAGTCTGGAATGTTCCTTAGTTTAGCAGCAGCACTCCCGGTGGGCAAATATAGGTACTGCAGGCTAGAACCAGACATTGAGAGTGGCAGCAGTCCCGGTGGCCAAGCATGGGAACAGCAGGCTAGAGAATATGACACATGGCCTTGTTTTTCGTTGATAACCCTCCTTAACTGCTGGGATCACTGTGCAGTGTAGCACGATCCTACACTTGACGTGATGTGAGTCGGTGTTTTGTCATCGTTTGTCAGTTGTTGAGTGTTGAAAAGGCAAGCGATGAAGACGATTTCTTTTCAGGCCCACACAACATTTGAGACAAGATCATCCTATCGTCACCCTGAGTTTTTTTTTTTTAAATTAATAAATATGAAGATCTATATAGATGTAATTTCCCACCACTTATTTCAGAAACTTAAAGGCAACCTCTCTCAATGTGCCACCCACAACATATCCTAGATGGGTCAAATTCATCAGGTGAAAATGAATCCCCTACCATGGATACTGTATCTGTTTCAAACCCTCCTGATACCAGACCCACAGGGAACATTTAAATATTTGCAATCCCATATTATCAAATTTATTTGGATGAAAAAATAACCTCTGGTTAGCAGAACCATTCTTAGCATGCCCAAGGAGGCCGGTGGTCTTGGTCTACCCTGTATACACTTCTAGAACAGAGAAACAGTTAGGACAGCTGGTGGTGTAGCGCGCTGACACCACACTTAGGAGATGGGTGTAATTGGAGGCGCTCCTCCTACAGCACCTACACCCATACAAAATTCACTCAGTGCTCTGGTACCCAAAAGTAGTAACGGAAAAGCTTAAGACTACCACCCCCCCTCCAATAAAACATTCCCTTAGAATCTGGGACCAGGTCAAATAATAGTTTCAGATATCATGAGATCACTCCTTAATGACCCCATTGTTTCACAACCCAGAGTTCTATCCGTGCCATAATGTACACATTTTCAAAGAATGGGTATCTAGAGGTCTGGTTTGGTTGAGGGGCCTAATAACATGCAATCGGCCTAAATCATGTGAGTCTTTATCTGTTAAACATGACTTTGGTAGTGGAGAAATCTTTTGCTAATAACAATTGAGAGATTTTGCACGCAATCCTACCCCCAACCCTATCCTAACAATGTTTGAAGCGATTTCTCTCAACTTCCCTAACCAGTCAAAGAAAATAACATCCCTATTCTATTCATCTATTTTTCTCATTTGCCCACAGGAGACTAAAAAGTTTATCCACGAGAGGGAATCAAACCTTGACAGGGTATTGGAGCTACAGGGGGTATATCTCATAGGCCACCTCAAAAGTTTGTGTGACCATCAAAGAAAATGCTTAAAGGTCCTACACCGATGGTACCTAACTCTGGTACGGCTCCCCACTTGCTCTAGGGTTTGTGAGCAGCAGGCTGACTTCCTACACATGTGGTGGTCATGCTCTAAGGTAGCCCTACTCTGGACCAACATACACAGACTAGTTAAAGATGTTCTGGGCTTCACATGGAGACTAGACCCATGTTCATGTTTATTGAATATGCCCTCCCAGGGCTTTGATAAACACCTAGATAGATTAATATCAAATATCGTGATGATGGCTAGATGTGTCCAGCCCTACATGGGAAGAATCCAGACTCCACTCTATGGGTTAGATTAAAAACAAAGTTTGGTCCATTCTCCAAATGGAAAGACTGACAAGTTCTTTGAGAGCTTCCTGCTCTAAGTTCCAGAGGATGTGCCAGCCATGGCTAATATATCACAGTATCTGTGGCTCAGATTCCCAAATACTGGATGACTCCTCAGTTCTGCTATAAACCCCTAAAGAGCAGCAGTGGCACAATCTCCCCACAAAGGGCAGCTGACGGCCACTGACTAAGCCACAGGTACCCAAAATCAAAACCCGACAGTAGTCCTAGGGCCGTATCACCCCCCTTGGAGTAGCATGTACTCGATACCGACTCACCTGTATCCACCTGAACTGTATATTTGCACCTATGTATATTTGTAATTTCAAATCAATTTACTAATCTACAACTGATCAGAGTTGAGAACTCCTGGACACCCCCCTCCCCTTTTCTCCTTTCTGAATCCCCCCTACCCCTTACCCCTCTTCCTCTCTTTTGTAAACTCATTGTTGTATCTGTTGCAAAACCAATAAAATATGAGTATTAAAAATAATAATAATAATACATAAGCAGACATATTTATATATAGTTAGTGCCAGATATTTATATAATAAGCATATATCTTTGATGTAGCAGCTTTGAAATTAATATAATTTATACCAACTCTACAAGTGTATAGATACATTGCATGATGAGATCAATATAGCTAAAGATTTTTGTTTATAAATAACATCACATGCTGAAAAGGTTAATGTAAAAAATATCTTGGTAAAAATTTGCATAAAACATTGTGCAACTAATTCAAGATACATATATTTTTGACATACTGTAAGTAGAAAAAAAACATGCATAGTGCTGGAGAGGACTCAACACAATTGTGTTGCTATGACTTTCAGAAAAATCATAAGAGATCATGTCCTGTGAGTCCAGTTTTTTTAAATGAGGATGAGCGATAAAAAAAAAGTTGAACTGGCCGAAGTTTTCCTTTTATTAGGGAGAATGACACCAGAAAAGCTCTGGGCTTCTAAAGCTCCCATTCAAACATACAAGCTTCGGCTGTCTGGAACTATTTGACTAATAAGAAGACAGTCCTAGCAGAGAGAGGTGAGGCTGTGTCCTGTGTCCTGTGTCCTGCCTGCGTCTTTTCTGTTTTGTCCTGGTGTGTGTGTGTGTGTATTTGTACTTGTATTGTTTTTTGTGTGTGTTTTCTCTGGCTTATTACCCTGTGGGGGTGATAATGACTGGGAGCGGGGGTGAGAGGATGAAGGGAGGGGGATGAGAGAGGATGAAGGGAGGGGGGATGAGAGAGGATGAGGGGAGGAGGGGAGAGGACGAGGGGGTGGAAGGGTGAGAGGATAAAGGGAGAGAGAGAGGATGAGGAGGGTGCAACAATCTTGGAATTTGCGGGAGGAGCAGTAAGATCAGTATTGCTCGCCATGTACAGTGTGACTGCAGGTCTGTTATTTATAAATGATCTGACCATTACGTAATTTGTTCTAAATTTCACTCCAAGCATGCAGCAATTTGCATCAACTTGCGCTATTTCATATTCTATTTCCGAAAAAAATCCTCAGAAGGGCGCCCCCTCCCAAGACCCCTCCCCAGATTTTTTACGAAACAGAATATAAATTGGTGCAAATTGGTGAATACTTAGAGTGAAATTTAGAAAAAATTACATAACAGTCAGGTCCTTTATAAATAACATTCTTCCCCACCAACGATTCTCACGCGCGTCGCACCTTTTACCATTTTGTCCAGTATTTTTGGACAAGCCACCTGGCAACCCTAGCAGTGAATGGGGTGATTGAGTGTGAGGAGGAGACGGGAAGTGGCCGATAGGAACGCTCCGTCTCCTGCTCCGGTCACGTGGTTCCCCCAGCGGCTCACACACACACACTGTTTACCTGCTCCGGTGCTGTGAAAGGGATTCCCGCAGCTCCCCCGCCGGCTGAAGACACCTCAGATGCTGTCACCGCCACAGGACCGCTGCTGATGGTCCTAGATGTCGCCGCCACCCTGCAGGTAAGTGCCAAACCGGGTACCCGACCGGGTAGAACCATTGATTTTGGCAGGGTACCATTACCCGTTTTTTTTTTTATAAATGGGGACCCGGTCCAACACTAATAATAAGCGAGTGTAATGAAACAGCTGCTCTGGAATGGGAGAAATTTAGGTTTTCCCCTCTGGGGACATTTGTAACACTTACTGAATAAAGCTGGTGACAGTTTATGTTCACAAAGTAAACGCAGAATCAAATCAATACTACGCTACAAGGCTGTTTTCTGCTTAATCAATAGCATGTAATTGCAATAAGCATTTTGTATAGGTCAGTGATGATGAACTGTTCTCATTCTGTTTTAATGCTACGATTCTATTTCATCACATAAATACGTTTATTCCACAAGAACAATATTGAAACACTTTCCAGAAATGTGCAGTGTTGGGAGAGAATAGAAGGTGAGAGGTCCCACTGAAGACAGAACAGCAAAGGCATTTCTGTCATTCATCAACAAAGAGGTAAACTATACAAAAAAAATAATATATATACATACGTATAAATTATTGCACATTTTGCTGTAATAGACATTTATTCCAGTTGTATGTTTACTGGAGGTGAATCGATTCTAAATATTAATTCCCATATACATAATACTGTAATATTTCTATCCTCAAAGGAGTCTTTCAAGCATCATCTTTTTTTAAAGGTTTGAAGCAGAGGTCTCTGGACCTTAACTGCGTTGATTTCAGCTACGGGGACCCCCTGCTTCCCGAGATACTAACCTGAACCTGCATAAGAGGTGCCGGTATCTTTCTGCTTTTTAAATGTCCCAGTTATGCAGGAATATAGGAAGACACAAGAGTTGGCGTCATGGCTTCTTCTTGGCCCGTGCAATGTGGGACTTTTAAGCCACCAATTCGATAACCCGAACAAGCCCAGCTGGAGCTACTACCAACATCCCATTCCAAGGTAAGCATCTCGAGAAGCAGGGGATTCCAGTAGCTAAAATCAACACAGTTTAGCTCCGGAGACACCCTGCTTCAAACCTATTTTTGTTTTTTTTTAATGTTGCATGGCTTGCCTCTTTAAAGGGTTCATGCACGCCAATATAAAAATCTTCCCTCGATTTTTTTCCCTAGAATGTGTGGAAAGAATGGAGCTTCATTCTGAATTTTGGAATGAAGCATCTGCTTCTCATTTTTTTTAAACTTATTTTTTATTTGAGTTTTTAGAAAAACAAAGACAAAGGGATACTGAAAATAGAAGGGGGGGGGGGGCAGGGAGGAAGTACTACAATTTTAACACAGGTAAAATATAACGACGCCGTGACCACATCATCATACATTATTCAGAATGACCAGCACTCGGAGAAGAAGAAAAAAAAAATACAACCCTCAATCCACATTGATTCAGAGATTCACATATTCCCCCTAGAGTTCCAGGGCTCCAATACTTTTTGAAATGTTCTTGTGTTATGTCTCACATAGGCTGTTAGCCTTCTCATAGATTGCACCTCTTTTACTCTCAAAATAATCTCTCTCGTAGAGGGAGCTTGGGACTTTTTCCAGGCCCTGCGATTGCATGTCTCGACGCGGTCAGGACATGTAATACTAATGTAAACAATTCTTTAAGAGCTTTTGGGGTGATTTGAGTGTTCTCCTCTGTGTCCTGTTCCGGTTGGTTAAAGTTTTCCTCTTGTTGTTGACGCATTTCAGGCTGCTGATTTTCCTGTGAGTGTGCGTGCACCGCGGGCGCCATCTTGTTTTTCGGCTGCTGCAGGGGAGCCGGTTTTTGAAGAAAAAAAAAAAGAGACAATGGGGGAGGCTGCGGCTTCCTCTCCTTCCTGAGAGGCATCTCTGAGATTCCGCCCTACTGGGAAAGGTACTTTAGCGCTTTTTGGCGGTGATTGGAGGGCTCATATGTCTGCGATTATAGCGGAGTCCACAGGGCAGACCTAGAAAGCTCCCATGCTCGCCGACACTGCATGCGCGCTGCTTCTCATTTTTTATGCATCTAAACATTTTTCATGGACTTTAAAAATAATAGTAGGGAAATGTCCGATTAAAACTTTATCAACTTTTCAGAGAACACGAGACCAGAATTAGACTTCCTTTCATCCTCTTTCCATCGTACAGTAACATTTACAATTACAACCTTCCCTTAAAACAGCTGCCTACAGCAGGGGTGTGCAAGTTATATAGGTCCCATGCTCTCCCCAAAGGCATTTAAACTAAATGCCGTGGGACATGTGAGGCCCCTATAACACACCTACCTTCCAGCGACGCGTCATCATGATAATCCAGCGTCCGGGTCGCGTGACATCACGTTACCATGGCAACATGACGTCACATGACATATCGCGTCATTTGACGCCGAGGTCGAGCAGGAAGGGGGGGGGGGCGTGAGCCACAGAGGAGAGCAGGCAGGGGTGCGCACGGGGAAACATTTGCGCACCCTTGGCCTACAGAACAATTATTTTATAGGATTAGGATGCTGAAGGTAGTTTGGACCATTAAGAAAGTCAGAACGTTATATGAGGAACAAAAATAGCATTTGGCAACTTCATATCAGTGGAAGAAATGAGATTTTTGTGTGTTACCAGAATCATCTTCAGAACACTGACACAATTGTTGCACAACAAGCTTCACATAATCTTCACCATATTAACCATCTGGTTACAACATTACAGGACGGATCCAGACCAGATTTGTAATTTTACATTAGCATTCTAGCATTTGTAAGCCTGCTGTTTATTAATCAGGACTATAAATCCCACAATGATGGGTACAAGTTACAAATAAAAATTGGAAACAAAAACAGTTTCTGGCACATCCAATTCTGCAAGAGGGGAGTCGAATATTGCGTTGATTGGGGTTAATGTCAGAAAAAGATGTGTTTCTATGCGACCTATGTACAGTACTAATATCATATTTGAACTTTTTGGGGTTCATACTGTACTATGATGATTCATTGTTTGAAATTAATTTTAACGCATTGCGTCATGTTATTATTAATAATAATAATAGCATGTTTTTGTATAGCGCTGCTAGTTTTACAGCGACATTTTGCAGGCACAGTCCCTGAGCTTACAATCTATGTTTTTGGTGCCTGAGGCACAGGGAGATAAAATGACTTGCCCAAGGTCACAAGGAGCCGACACCAGGAATTGAACCAGGTTCCCCTGCTTCAAACTCAGTGCCAGTTAGTGTCTTTACTCACTGAGCCGCTCCCTCTCCTTTCCTGTTAAATTTCGGATTGATGCAATTTCTGATATAGAATGATAAGTACAGTATTCTGTTTATGCTATTTAACTAGCAAATATACATAATTATTGTAAAATTATTTATTATTGTAAAATACCTAAATACATTTTGTTAACCTATTTAATGAAACATCTGTGCCACATCAAAAACATTTTTCGTTCATACATAGCAAATTAATTACGTACCTATACTATTAACAGTCTTTTTAGGGTTTACTATTTTAATGCACACTCTTTTTTGGGGACACACAGAAATATTACTTTTAGTACATACTGTACAATTGCTATGTGTATGCCTTGTGTAGTACATTTCTGTGCATAAAAAAGGTAAACATTCTGTATTGATGTTAACGGCGCACATCGAGAAACTCCAGGTTAGCACATAGGCGCACCTGTGCTAAAAAACACAAACGTGCGGTGCTTTGTACATAGGCCCCCATAGGTCCTTCGGTCTTGACATTAAAGGTTTGGCATTTTTGTATTGTAGTTTACATAAACTAGGGCATCGTTCCCATTAAGTACAACTATTCTGTAGTATAAATAGAAATGATTCACTTTATTCAATATCCACTCAATTCATGTTTTTATCCTCCCTCTCAGCCTACGCATTTTTGCACATTGTTTTCTTTATAAACAATAGGGTCTCTTTTACACGATGGAACAATTTCCTTTCTTTGTTTTCTCTTCTCACAGACCCTATTTCTGTCGCCTTTAAAATGTTCCAAATGTCAGAAGATTGGTAACATATCTTCTTAAAAAAAAAGAGAATTGGGTATTTACAGTGTGGACTATAGCTCCCCTTTGTCTGATACTGCAGGGGTGCGCAGTTATATCCCTGCACCCCCCTGCCTGTTCTCCTTCCCTGCTCGTGCCCCTCCCCCCTTTTCGGCTCCGGCATCAAATGACGTTGTGGGGTGATATGACATCACGTTGCTATGGTAACGCGACATCACGTGACACCGCAACATTATTTGATATCGGGTTACCATGGCGATGCATCGCCGAAGACCAGGTAGGAGAAGGAACAGAGGCCTTGTGCAGCCCCCCGGCATTTAATTTAAATGCATTGGGGGAGAGCGTGGGACCTCTGTAACTGCCTCGCCCCCGCCCCCCCTGGAAAATCCCACGCCTCCCAGTTTGCGCACCCCTGTGATACTGTAAACAACAAAAAATAACTAAAAGAAGTTAGTACTCTCAAACGGAGCAAAAAACACATAGAAGAATGCGGGGCACTGCAAAAAGTTGAATGAAAAGATCCAGTGGAGTCTCACATGTGCAAAAATAGAAACGTTATTGGATCATACAAGACCCCAGCATAGTAAAATACGCACCAACGCGTTTTGGGCAGGTTGCCCTTCAAGGCAGTACTCTGCCATCTTCTATGCGGGTTTTGCTGCTCTTCTACCCGGTAGATTGTGCGCGCTAATTGACCTCATCAACGGATTCCAAGGACAGACAGGATTCAACCGAGATCCACAAAGTGAGTTTCTCCTTCCTGTTACTATCTCCAAATATATCATTTATTGGACTGCAATTCTGGGAAGATGTTGATTGCACCACTCAGGCTGTTTGTGTTTATTGCCATAGGCAGCACTAGTCTCCCCTGTATATATGGAACATTGATACTGTTATCAACTTTAAGAAGGAGGTCATATTTATGAATTTTCTCATGCAATAAAATGGATATAGTCATTTTCTGATGCATCGAATTCACCTTGCTACTCTCAAAAGGAGCTTCAACTCTCACATAATAGATAACAGAAAAAGCAATATAAATATTAGTAGAAATTGACATATATTGTTTATTCTACCAAAACATCCTCTTGACTTTGTTCAGAATTATTTCCCTCCTTTTTGTGGCATTAATACTATGAAAGAGAAGATGTATTACAATCTGGGGAATGATATGTACAAAAAATATTTTTTCCCATGCCTCAATTTTTTAGTTTGGAGTAGAAACGACAGGGTTACGACTTCTCAAATACATTTATTCCTCTTAAAATGCAATTAAACCTGGCAGGTACTTGCTGAAATGTAGTTTGACTACAGAATATATTTACAGAATTCTGTTCCCCTGGAAAAGTCCCAATCCCAGCTAAAGTGCTAAAAAGCCACATTTCATCTTTTTTTCTGATAAACACAGGCACAATGAGAAAAGTCTACAAAACTGATGCTGAGACACATCTAGGGTTAATTATTGGCCCAACTATCCTTTGCTACCCACTGGAAGGGATCCCAGATCACTGGTAGTGGTCACAGGAAGGCCTTCATCTAATCGGGGGATGGGTTCGGAAAATAAAACTCGGCTCTGGCTGTTGGTAACGTTGTCAATCGGGGCCATCTCGTCCTCTGCATAACTGTAGGCAAATCTTCCAGGTCGCTGCCCAACAAAATGTTGGTGTTGTGACCTGGGAGAACCCAGACATCAAGGATGCCCTGACCCGCGTCTAAATCCAGGGACACAAGGACAATCTGCAGGGACTTGGGGCTCCATTGGCCATTTGAGCTTGAATACTCTCATCGGGTAAAAGGTCCTATGGTCCAACCATTTCCAGAGGAACCAGAGTTATGGTGGCACCGGTATCCATCAAGCCGGCGGCCATCCTTAACCCCCTACTGTGCTCCTTATATGGGCAGCATAGTCGGCCTTTTTGTTTTTTTTAGCTTACGCTTACAATTGGCCCATCACATTTTCAACATGTCCACCATTTGGACTGTGTTGTCCAGGGCATTCATACGGCCAGAATATTGTCCCCGATGTATTATTCTCTGCTGTGTAACAGCATCCCAAGTAATTTGGAGTGGTTATCTTCCACCCCATTAATGAGGAGCTCTAATTCCTCCTCCGTAAATGTGATGCTCCTGAGCCTTCCAGCAGCAAGGTCATCAGAGTCAGAGGTTGAAGCCTCCTCAGCCATGTTCACACCTATATGGTCAAGCTAATATGGTTAAAAAAGTTCCCTATGAATTGTGTATTTATTTGAATTTTAACACGCGCATGGTATTATGTTTTTTCCCCAATGTGCATGCGCATTTTTTTTGGTTAGTGTGTTGCTGCGCTACGAATATTCCCGCTACTGCTGATATCGTAATGATGCTACTTTTGCTAATGGATGTTGGTTTTGCATATCATTATATTTGTAGTTACTCATTAAACTCAGGAAAAATGACGTCCCTTACCTATGTACAGTAGGTAACATCACGTTATTTGCCCTAATTTAACAGAGGTTTGCGGATCTGCCCCTTCGCTTCATCGACAAGATATTTTCTCCTCAACTTGTAAACCAAGAAGCATGGGGTATTGTATTTGTATCCATGTATATATTAGATTGTAAGCTCTGCAGGGCAGGGTTCCCTTCTCTATTGTATCTGTATTCCTCTATATATTAGATAGTAAGTATGATGGTAGGGGTAGATTTGACTGCTTTTAAATAAATGTAAAGCTGGCCATTACGCCTACCTGTCAATGATATGATATATTTATTTATGTATGTCCAGTTTATTGTACCAGTCCTATATATGTTATTCTTAAAGTACGTAAAACAGTGATGCACAGTTCTGTTCAAAGGATCGACCTGCAGGGGTTAACTTGCTCTTGCAAAAGGAGCTGTAATCACATCACAGTTTGGTATGGTAGGCCTGGACACTGATGGGATTATGTCCATTGTTGAGAAACCAGGGAGAGGTCGACCACCTGCTGAGTGGACTTGTTCTACAAGAAATCTATAAGCCCTGGGGCTGTATCTGTATTGTATGCCTGTGGAGGGGGATTGTATGGGCATTTTCCTGTACCTGCCTGAATCCTTTGGACTATGTAAAGGATAGGAAGTACCATATTTGGCGTGCCATTTTGGACTTCCTGGCCCATCTCCAACCCCAGTAATCTCATCAACCAGGGCTAGAACTGTGTGCAGAGACCAGGGATATTGTTTCTACCCAGACTGGCTGGTATCTCCCTGATTGCACAGGGGTATATACAGTATACCCCTTCTCCCCAGCCACAACTGAGTCATTCTGGAACTGATAACCTTTGTGAAGGCTGTGTGCTGACAGAGCTGAAAGAGCCGACAGGGAGTCAGCAGAAGGGAACCGAGGAGACCCAGTGCAGGCTTCTGGAGCATCCAGTGGAGCTGCGGTCTGTGTGCGCATCGTCGGCCTGAGCTGTTTGAAGTGAAGCAATGGGAATTTAAAACAGCTAGCTAGCTGAGAGCAAGGCAGTGCTGCCCATACTACCAAGGACAGCGGCGCAAGTTGGGAACATATATCGGAGTAAGCTTCGGGACAGAGGTCCCTGCACCTAGGAGTTTAGGTTTTCCCCCCAGTTGAGAGAGTTTGTGTGTGTATTATGTATTGGAGGTTTTTGCAAACTTTTTCCAATAAATTCACTATTGCTCAACTCAGTAGTTCTGTCTAGTGTACTGATCCCTGGTGTCATTGTCCTAGTCTCCCGTGACAGTAAGCTCTTGGGTCAGGATACCCCTCTCTCTGTATTGTATCTGTATCCCTATATGTATATATTAGATTGTAAGCTCCGCAAGGTGAGATTCCCCGCTCTCTGTATTGCATCTATATCCCTCTATCAGTAGAGATGGGCTAACGTGTTGAAATTTGGTTCACAATTTTCTATAATATTTTTTTTATAGAAAAATATTAAATTTTTCAAAAAATAACTTTTTTTTAGAATTCTAGAATCTATTTTTTACATATGTAACGGGTATTCCCCCATACAATCGCAGATATAGTGTTGGTGCGGGGAACTTAGTGTTACCAGGTGTGGTGCTTTACCTGTTAGGCTCACAGGAGGGCTGAGCTTCCGCCACGGGGAACCTGGGGCATGTATAATACTATGAGTAACCGCGTACTCGGTGCAGCGCCTCCACCTGCGATGGCTCCCATCAGAGGGGGAGTCGTTCCTCGCAGGACAATATATATATATCACTACACACACACAGCATGTAAACCAACCAATTACTTTACTCTTGCCAACGTACTTGTGCATATAATAACCAGGTGTCCCTCCCTAGAGGAGACACTACTACGGCGTCTCGCAGGACGCAACCTCCTTCCACCGGGTGATCCCACACAATATGTCCCTTTAAATGATATGGATGTGTGTGTGACTGCACAGCCACTAGTCCAGTGTGAGTACTCTGTTGGTGCACTTATAACGATACCTGCCTTTTGCGGCGGCACCTGGCTTTAAAGGATCTTCTCAAAGGATCAGACGAGCTCCTACACGACATCCAGGATCCACCCGCGTGGTCATCCGTCAGGGGCGATCCCACCCTGAAGATAGTCCAGCTCTCTTTAATGGCGGAGACTTGAGCCCATGTCTCTCAGCAGGAAACGCAGCGTCCGCTGTGTCAATAACTAGCAAACGGCTAATGGGACAGGGTCCCTAACCTAGGGCCTGTCCCTATAGCACTCAGCTACTGGTGGCTCAGGGCTATCTGGGGCCTAGGGGGATGCTGGCCTAGTGCAGGGGGTCACTGACTCCTGCACCCTACCTCCTTCCCTTAGCTGCTCCGGTCACCAACTAATTAGCGTGCTGCAAGCCCGCGAATTGTATCTATCCCTGAGCAGGGAGATACTGTAGCCCTATTGGCTCCCTGGGGTCATGTGGCTCTGCCCCTGTGCACCCTGGGGGCTGACTGCTCTTGGGAGCTATTCTCCCTACGGGGGCTTCGTGCGCACTTCCTTTGCGCATGCGCCAACCTCTGTATTGGCCGCCGGCTACTACGACCTGTTGCACATGCGCAACTACATAGAAGATGGCGCCGCCCTGCTCGGGAGCCGCCGGGGACTCGGAGACGCCGGGAGCGCTCCCTGCACTAGCCCCCACCCTCCCTAAGTGCCGGCAGATCTGTCGCGTGACCCTCGGCAGCGGAGGTAAGAGGAGGGGGTCGCGGGACAAGGGGACCTGGCTACACATACGTTTTCTATTTTTAATTGTGACATTCTTCATTTTTTTTCTTTATTTTTTTTCCGAGTATTCGCTAATTTAAAATTTTGGGATATTCAATGTTTTTATTTGTTTTAAAGCTGCAGTTCAAGCAATATCCTACATGTGTTTTTTTTTTTTTTTTTTTTTTTAAATAAATCAGTTCTGTACTATGAAAAAATAATTGTAGCATTAAAATATATATATTTTTTAATATATATTTATGATGTCCATTTGTCAACATGATGTATTATTGTAATGTTTGAATACATTTTATGGACTTTTATTGGAATGGTGGGACTTCTTGATATTTAACAAGACCTAGGATGTTTCCTCTGAGAAGGAATGGAATTCTGACAAAGGCCAGGATTCCATGTCATTTGATGCTGATACCAACAGAGGACTAGGACACCAACAGAGGACTAGGACACCAACAGAGGACTAGGACACCAACAGAAGACTAGGACATCAACAGAGGACAGGTTCCAAACTAGGTTGGAATTCCTCCCCTGCCTAATGTCATTTTTATATACACTGTTGTGTTACTTACCCCTACCACTTTATCTACAGAGTGGGTTCTGCCAGGCCAGCTCAAGTCTGCTGACAGTTAAGATGTTGATGTACTCTGTCCCAGTCTCCTCTCTGGCCTACTGTCGCTTCACCTATAATACCCTATATCTGAGATCTGATTCCCTCAACTGGGAAAGGGGTTTGTGTCTCATTATGCTACATAAATACATTGTACCATTGTTGCATCTTTACTTAAATGCAAATGTGCTATGTAATGGGATATCCCAATACACAGTCTTCCTGCTCTCTACCATAACGCAGACACCTCACACCTCCACTTTATTCATCCATATGACCCGTTTTCTGCAAGTTCCAAACAAACTCTATAATCTGATCGTAATCTTGCACAGAGTGTGCACATGTATTTCAATTTACACAACAGTCAACATTTGTCTCACGGAATGTGATACATTGCAGTTATATTGCTTATAGTATGCAGTTACAGGTGCGCAGACAAGTATTCTAAAACTTGCCTTGGAAAATCTGGGGCAATCACCAACAAGACCAAGGTACATGCTGTGACATTTCAGTGACATTTCTGCAGACAGACTAATGGCCCATCGAATTACCTGGGTCTTGTTGGTGATTGCCCCAGATTTTCCAAGTCAAGTTTTAGAATACTCGTCAGCGCACCTGTATATGCGAATACAGTATATTCTCAACATCTTCACTTCTGGGCCATGTGTGCAGAAATGTATACCAATATCCCTTTAAAAGTTATTTTAGCAAGGGTTTCCTTATCTATTGTATTTTTATGTGCTAGGATGCTATAATCTCCATATTGCCTTTTTAGTACTGGTGTACACTTAATTACAAAATAATAACTGCATGCCATAAAATATCTGAAAATAATTTATTTGTTAATAAGTGAACAACAGTATAGCTATTATCAGTGCATATTAAATACCTATTGCAATTACAAAATAAAAACAGATAACACTTTAATGAATACAAATCTGAAATTTTCCCCCAGTGAGAAGCACATATTGGAAAAACCAGAACGTATATTAACAGAAATATAAAACATTTATATATAATTAGCACCAGAGATGTAGGTAGAGGTATATACAGTTTAAAATGCTTACAATAAGCATATATCTTTTATGTAGCATCTTTGAAATTAATATAATTTATACCAACCCTTACAAGTGTATAGATACAGTGCATGAATAGATCAATAGAACTCAAAATACTATTAATTACTGTAAAAAAAACATTGTTTTTTGAATTTCATCAAATGCTGAAAAAGTTCACATACAAATATGTTGTTAGCAATTTGTATAAAACATTGCACAAGTAATACAAAGCGACATATATTTTTGACATGATTAGAAAAAAAATATATATATATATACATTGATAGTGCTGGAGAGGCCTTCAACAGTTGTTTTGATAAAGCTCTGCAGGGATATAAACCACCATAGAACAGTTAAAGCATTACTGTAGGTGTATATCATATAACAATCAATTAATTAACTCCAATATTCCACACCTGGCCTCAAAATCATAAGAGATCATGTCCTGTGAATCCAGTTTTTTTTTTAAAGGAGGGTGAAAGATTAAAAAGGTTGAACTGGCCGAAGTTTCCCTTTTAATATGGAGAAGGACTCCAGAAAAGCTTCAGACAGTTTTGGGTTCTAAACCTCCTATATAGAAGCTTGGACTGTCTGGGACTGTTTCGCTGATACGGCATTAGGAGGCAGTCCTAGTAATACAAGACATTGTCCAATCACCTTAATTATTGCTCCATATTGTGGCATTGTTTAATTTCTTTCTATAGACCATTGCTTTTCAAAGAACTGCGTGGAATTTGAAAGTGCTAATGCTCAGCATAATAAGCAATTTTAATGAAATCGTTATAACAGCTGCTCTGGGGTGGGAGGTAGGAGGTTTTCCCCTCTGGGAACATTTGTAACACTTATACAGCCGGTAACGGTTTCACGATGTCACAATGTCGAATCAATACCAAGCTTACAAGGCTGTTCTCTACTTTACCAACAGCAATAAAGCATTTAGCATATTAAAGCATAAAGCATATAGGTCAGTGATGATGAACCGTTCTTATTTTTTTTTATTGCAATGATTCTATTTAATTACATAAATGAGTTTATTCCACAGGAACCACCTAGTTTGGAACACTCCCGGAAAATATTAAACCCCCTTTCCTTAAATGGGCAGTGTTGGGGAAGACATGCAGACGAAAGGTCAGAGTAAATATTACTGCAATACAGATTGACCTGATTTATTGTATGATTACAGGAGGTGAATTAATTCTAAATATTAATTCTCAATTATATATACAATACTGGTATTTTGGGGATTTTCTTCCCTAGAATGTGTGGAAATAATGTGAATTTTGGAATGAAGCCTCTGCACCTATATTTTTAGGCATCTAAATAAGTTCAGGTACGTATAATAATAGGGAAATGCCCAATTAAAACTCAATCGACCTGGTACAGTACTAACTTTTCTGAGAACACGAGACCAGAATTAGACTTTTTTTCATCTTCTTTCCATCATACAGTAACACGTACAATTACAACCTTCCCTTAAAACAGCTGCCTACAGAACAATTATTTTACAGGTTTAGGATGCTGAAGGTACTGTAGTTTAGACCAGGGGTGCGCGAACTGGGGGATGTAAGATTTTTCAGGGGGGCACGGCAGCTACAGAGGCCCAGCGCTCTTCCCCAAGGCATTTAAATTAAATGCCGGGGGATCAAGCGAGGCCTCTGCAATTTCCCTTACCTTAAGCGACACAATGCAGAGCAGGCATGGGGGCACAGACTGAAAAATTTGTGCACCCCTGGTTTAGACCATTAAGAAAGTCAGAACGTTATATGAGGAACAAAAATAACATTTGGCAACTTCATATCAGTGGGCGAAAATGACATTTTTCTGTGTGACCAGAATCATCTTCAGAACATTGACACAGTATAGGAAGGTGCTACTTGCACCACATAATCTTCACCATATTAACCATCTGGTTATAACATTATAGGACGGATCCATTAAAGATGTTTAATCTTACATAAGCATTCTAGCATTTGTAAGCCAGTTTATTAAGCAGGACTATAAATCACAAAATGATGGGTACAAGTTCCAAACAAGAACTGGAACAAACAGTTTATGGCACATCTAATTCTGCAAGAGGGGAGTAGAATAGTGTGTTACTTGGGGTTTATGGCAGAAAAAGAGGTTGTGTTTCTATAGGTTTTGACATTAAAGGCTCGGCATTTTTGTATTGTAGTTTACATAAACGAGGGCATCATTCCCATTAACTACAACTATTCTACAGTATAAATAGAAATTATTTACTTTATTCCATATCCACTCAATTCATGTTTTTATCCTCCGTCTCAGCCTACGCATTTTTGCACATTGTTTTCTTTATAAACAATATGGTCTCTTTACACGATGGAACCATTTCCTTTCTTTGTTTTCTCTTCTCACAGACCCTATTTCTGTCGCTTTTAAAATGTTCCAAATGTTAGGTTTAGAACATACCTTCTTAAAAAAAGAATGCACTGTTTACAGTGAGGACTATAGCTCCCCTTTGTCTGATCTTGTACACAACAAAAGGAACGCACATTTTTGTCTTGGATGACAAAATTGAACCTCAACACTAAAATTAGTATGCTCAACAGGACCTTAATCTAACATACAATAGAGATTAGAAGAAAAAAACAACAATACAGATACAGTATTAGTTGAAATTGACATGCACCAAAATCTTATTGGATTGTATTTGGGATTATTTACCACCTTAGTGGCATTTAGACTAAAAAAAAGGGAAATGTATTAAAATCTAGGGAATGATACATACATATTTTTTCCTATGCCCTACAAACTGGACTTTTCTGATAGACATAGGCACAATGAGAAAAGTGCTTCTTATTTATAAATATTTCATTGATCATTTTTTTGTAGTGATTTGTGCATATTAAAGGTGTAACATGTAGGTAGAGGTTCAAAAAAGGGGTGCTTGGGTTCAAAATAACATCCCTGCTCAATCAATTCAGTTTGTTGTAGAATAGAGGGACAACCTGGAAACGCTATGGACCTTTTGCTCTAAATAGATAGCATGAATAAGACTTAACTAGTGACCCTTCTCTCAATACAGGGGTTATACAATCTTCTCTTCTGATCCATCTTTATATTATGTCACATTGTATGCTAGAGTTCAGATAATCTCCAAGGGATGTTCCCATTGATATCCACCAACAAATTGCTTCTAGTATATTTCATAACATATTTTTCTTAAAAATTAAAAATGTACATGTTAAAGATATTCATTCAATAAATACTCCTAGAGATATTTAATTGTGTACTATAAAAAGGCACCATTAGTTGTTCATGTAGAGTGTACAGTGCAATTGTTTCCCTTTTTCAATATAAAATATTATGTTAAATACAACCAGAGATCACAAAGTTAAAATACAAGTAACCCAATTGTTGTACACAAGATTTGCACATTTTATATTTGGCATTTTTCTAAAATGTTCTACAGGTGTGCAATTAAACAAGTACCTATTTAACCAACATCCATATCTTCCAGCACTCAACAAAGAGAAATGTAACATGATTTCATGTGGTCATATGATAGATGTTTCACAGTACAGTACATGATTTGTATTCTGATGCCATGCCACGTTTTGCAAGATTTAGAAGGCTGGATCAGTTTCCTACAATGTGTGTTTAGTAAAAAATAAAAAAAATATTTTAAAAAAATGTTTGAAGCGGAGCTATTAAATGATCTAATTTGTATAGGTGCACAAAAATGTGATCACTTTGTGAGGAGCAACATTAAGGAGGAGTGTCTCATTGCCCTTGTGATTTTGGGCAAGTAAATTCACCAGCCATGTGGTAGGGGCACTGTCAATTAGATCAGGGGTGCTGAACTCGTCCTCAAGAGCCCCTAACAGGTCAGGGTTTAAGGATATCCCAGCTTCAGCACAGGTGGCTCAATCAGTGTCTCAGTCGAAGACTGAGCCACCTGTGCTGAAAGTGGGATATCCTAAAACCCTGACCTGTAGGGGGGTCTTGAGGACTGGAGTTGAGCCCCCCTGAATGAAATGACAAAATCTCCTCTGGACAGTGTTGCACTACGAAACATCAAATCTGTACAAAAATACATTACGGTATACAGAATATAAAAAGAGCACCTTACAAAAATGATGTAATCTGTATATTTATGGCACTGAGAAAATACACAACACAGAGGGACAAATGTGTGTTCAGTTGTCACATGTATGCAATATTTACAATGTGCTAGTAGATTTCAGTTTGTCTTTTGTCAGGTCACTTTCATTGAGTAGCGCCTTCAAACATTCGAGTTTGATTAAATGGTGGTAGCAGCTCTGTAAGCAGTTTGTATTTGTTCAACCCCACTGTACTGCTTTCTGAATTGGAAATACCCTAAATACTGATGAGCTTGCAACAAAGCTAAGCACATTAAGCTTCATCTTCACCCTCCTACTCTGTGGGACATGTGAATACCCTACCCACCAATACTCAGGATTTAAATTCCCTCCCAAATAAACATTTTATCCAAATGCCAAACATACTCTGATGCAACTTGCACAGCACCTAACCAGGGTAATTAACCATTTACAGCTGCATAAATTCCTGATTGAAGATAAACAGTTAAAAACCGTGACAGCAAAGCATCGCTCTCGTCACAATGCTACATATGATGTAGAATACGCAAAATGCAGTGGACAGACTGCAAAGTTCAATAGAAACCATGTACAGCAGCCTTAATCCCTTAACTGCAGGAGACGCCAGTGATATGTTGCTTTGTAATGTACTGGAGACACATCCGACAGAGAAGGGGTTAGAATAAACATTTTACGCACACAAATAATAAGCCAAAATAAATAAGTTCAAACATAAATATTATATTATACACCATTTGGTATATATATATATCTATGTACACATGTACAAAACGTAGAGGTATTGCAACACTATTCTTCATCCATCTGATTACTTCTTATTGTTAAAGCACCTGAAAAAATAAGGAAAGGACATTTGACATCATTTAGCAAAGAACTCATATTTCTATATACCGTATAAAATACTGGTCATATAATTAACATAAGTACAGATGGAAAAATATGCTAAATATAATGTATTGGATTCATAATCTTTTCTTTCCAGTCCAGAGTTTACATCCAGAGAGAGTTAAACACTGACGCCTGGTCATAACATATCTTAAAAAGTTGTAATTTTGACTCTGGATTCTGACGTTTTGCCTTAAATACTACAGTAGGTTATGAGAATGTTACTCACACAAGGAAGGCAGAATAACAACTGACAAGCAATACGTGAGGGCTGTATGGTATTATTAGAGCAACCCCATATTAATTAATTTCAGTCTATGAATCAAATATTTGTATGGTTTCTAATACTAATCTTTTGATATTGTCTACACTGTACAAGTTTCCATTCTGCACAAAAAAAAACTGCAAGCTGTTTTATGATTAAATACTTAGGGGTAATCCACAGAAGTTCGTAATTTTTGCGCTATTGACGCATGTTACGGAAATTGGGAAGGGACATTATTTTTCTTCATTTTAGCAGGTGTCCTCTAAGCAAATGAGATGCAAAAATAACATCTGTTCATCAAACTAGCAGTGCTATTAACGGGGATTTTTCACGGGACACGTTTACAATACACTGCACATGCGCATTGGACACATTTTAACGCATGTTAAAGTTACTCACGTGCCTTACCAAAAGATAATGCAAATCTTATTAGAATATTGTCAAATTTAAGATTTTTACACTTAACTTTTTTAATTGTTTATAGTGTCCTTCCTTCATTTATTTTAATTGTACAATAATAAAAATGAAATATGAATTATTATTGTTGAGGTATGTATGGATATACATTATTGTACACCTATACGTAATACAGTAATTATTACATTATATACCATATTAGTTCACATACAAAATATCACCTTAATCACTAAAAACCATAATACAGTTTGATGTGTTTCAGACATTAATACGATGATCCCTAATATTTATATTTGTATGACACGTAACTTTTTGCAATGAAAGGGTTAAGTTCTATACTCGGTACACTGCTTTTAGGCTATTCCCAGAAATAACACACTGATATGGGTCTGGATGTGGGCAACAACAGCTGTTCTAAGGTCTTAAATATCGCAGCGTTATGACTGTGCTATCACAAGTGGAGGTCTGAGGATCTCCGTTGTTAGGTAACCTGCTCATTACCATAGGAATTGCACGAGTAAGCAAAACGTCTGTTAAAATGTATCAATGTGATATCCCCCTTTTGGGATACGCATTACAAATATCGATACGTAAAATGGCGATAACACAACGCTAAAAATGCAACGCACTTCTGAGAATTTACCCCATAGTGAGTACAATGACAGTTTGTACAGTGAATATCATAGAGTGGTGTTTCGGTCTCGAAATCACCGAGATCTAGTTCATCTTACCAATTCTATAAGACTTGTACACTAAGACCAGTTGCAGAGGATGGAATGCACTTTCCACAGTAACCACCACATTTCCCGGTGACTTTGGTTCCATCCTGCAAAGAATAAGAAATAGGGCTTTATTTTGTTATTGGGCAACATGAAATAGGCAATAAACAAAACCATATACTATATGAGAATAGTAAATATAATTAGGTAAACAGCAACTTTAGGCTTAAAACTAACTACTGCATAGAATTTGGGGCATTTTGTCCTAGTTTTAATGCAGTGTCAGTATAGTCTATAAGACGTGTGCTCCCTCTCTCCATAATGTCTTTATAATGTTTGAACTCCCTATGGTAATATTTGTTCTGCAGCCTAAAATACATACATGAGCAGTCTTGAGCCTAGATTGGAGATCTGATTAGGCACTAACCAGCTGTATGTACAACGAATGAGAAGCCATTCCCTTTAATGCTACATATGGTTTTCCTGTGTCTTCTTCCAAGGCCTTAATTCAACATGCTGTGAAGATGTCTTCCTCATGCTGGAGAAGAGTTCAGCTCTACTCAAATTAATGGAACTAAAATATTGTCGACCACAGTGAAGCAGCTTTAGGGCCTATTGCAGAGTGGCCTAGATCCTAAGCTACTCGTAGGGTTGCTAGGTGTCCAGTATTAAACCGGACTGTCCTGTACTTGGACATTCTGTCCAGTAAAAAATTAGAAGTAATACTGTACATGTGTGTGTATACCGGTATTACCTCTCTGGATATAGTGACCTGACCTGCTTGGGAGGGGGGGGAGGGGGTGCAGCAGGATTTCCCCGAGTAGGAAGAGAGCATGCTGTTGCTAGGGGACTGGGCAGCTTCCTCCATCCTGATTGGCTGCTGCTGGGTAATGCAGCCCAATCAGGAGGAGGTATCGGGAGCCTGGGGGTGGGGCCAAGGAGAGGAGGAAACAGCATGGAACAGAGAGGTGTGTGCGTGTATCTCAAGCGCGTCAAACCTTTCACCATTGTGCCCAGTATTTTTGGAGAAGCCACCTGTCAACCCTATGAACTAGACAGTTCTGCGTAAACATGAATACTGGGGTTCTGTGTTTTGTAAACATGAATATTGTTTGAAATCCAAAATACTGTACATGCATTTTTTTACTCATACTGTAAGTACATGCATGTTAAGGAGTAAAATGTCTTAATTTAATGTATTTCAATGAAGTGTAATACTGTTTAGATGACTTATCTTCTTGGAGGCTTCTCTATATTGTGTCACATTGTCACATAACACTTATATTTTCTGGCAAACTTGGGAAGAACAGTAAGAATCTCTTGCTGTAATCTTTCACTGTAGTTTCACAACACTCTATGTTAGCTTAGTCTAAAACATGTCTAAGGGGTTTCCTTAAAATAATACATTTGCATGAAAGGCTAATGACATTTTACCAGACAAAGCTAGTCATACTGTATGGAGCAAAGACGTTTTATCACAAGACAAACTAGTAATGATAGAACTTGGAGTGGTAATTTTCTTTAGCACTATGTCATGCCAAAATCAATATTTTCTCCAGATCTGGGAGATTGACTTTGAAGAAATATTGGCTGCGAAATAACTTCTGCCAGTTTTGCTCCAGATGAAACGTGTTATTGGCAAAAGAACACTCCTGATAATTGATAGTGTTATTTTCCCAATGACATGAGTTTAAAAAAATAAAAATACAAAAAAAAAAACCCACTAAAATCCTGTTAACAGATTTTTACACAGTACAGGCAGTCCTCGTTTTACAATGCTTCGTTTAACAACGAATGGCTTATCCAACGCTATGCAATAAATACCTGTGTTCATTTTTACAACGCCAAAACAGCTTATCCAACGCTCTTACGACGATTTGCAAAGTTGTTTGTGTATATAATATATATATATATATTATATAATATTATACTATATAATATATTATATTATTATATTATATATATAATACAGTATATACACTATATAATGTGTGTGTGTGCTGCATATCTTATTGTCTGCGTAAAATGTTTGGTGTATTTTAGTGTTAAAAATGCCTTCAGGAACGGAATCTTTCATTTAAACAGTTCCTATGGGAAAACGTGTTTCGATTTAAGACGTTTCGCTATCCAACGCCATTTTGAGTAATGCATTGTGTCGGATAACCGAGGACTGCCTGTATCCTGCTAAATATATTGTTATTAGAAAAGCTAATTCTCATCCCAGACCATTGTTTTTCCCAAGCAGCACTTGCAGAGACAAATAGGCACCTGTAATCTCATTTGTAGTGCTGAATTTATGGCTTTTGCTGTCCTATTTTTTTATCGGCTATGTTACACTTTAAGGAAGAGCAAAAACATACAAAATCTGCTCTTCTTTTTGTTATTTCCCTAATTGGTTTTCTGTACAAACTCAGACTGTAAAACCAAACAGATGACAATGACCCTCTGGGTAAAATTATTGACACAGCCTTTTATAAAACATATAGTTGTAAAAGTGTCAAGCTTTTTCAGTCGTCAGCAAAAACATAAAACTAACCTAAAGTGCAAATTGCTATATACGCGTGGTATCTTTGCCATTTCACTGTAGAGAAATCATAAGGTTTAGTTGGTTGCTTAGTATTGAATGTAAATAAATTGCTCATTAAGCAAAACCCTTAGCTACATCTATTATTGTAATTAAAATGATGCTTTATGTGAGCATACAGATGTAGCCGGCCTTACTGTTTGCGACGCCGCGGGTGAAACGCAGGATGTGGCTTCTGCAATAGCACTGCGGGAATCCATTCTATTCAATGGGACCATCCCCACCGTTAATCCTTCCGGGCCACATAAGGCCTAGTTACCGGGCCGCGAACATTAACTCGGCCTACATCAGTACGTTTTTTGAATATATGAAACATTTGGCCCACTTAATCTATCCCGTGTGCCCATTTAATGTAAAATGTTAGATGCCACTTTATCTTTGCCATTTCAATTAACTCATCAGATGCCTTGCAGCCTGGGACTCACCACTTCCTGCTCTGAGGCCTATGTAAAGTCAGGAAGTGTGCAACATTCAGGGTGTTGCAACTCAGTATCCGTTTTGCCCACACTTCTGGACTTGTAGTCTCTCAGCTAAGCATTGCATGCTATAGTGTGTATGACCTCGGATCTGCTCGGGGCTACCTTTCTTAACCCCCCAAGTACCTTGCCTGCTCTATTGTGTATGACTTCAGATTTATACTGGACTTTGCTTTGCCTAACCCCTCGTCACCTTGCTTGATAAACCTGTGCATGATCCTGGATTGCGTTTGACTCTGCTTTGTCTAATACTTTCCCCCTGATTTTCCTTTCTGAGCATTTGTCATCCTCAGTGTCCTCAGAGGATACACCCAAGCAAAAGTGTGCAAATGCATTTAACTGGTGTCAAGTCCACATAGTGTACGTATATTTACTTTACGAATTAAAATAATTAAATGAAGATCATCATGTGTCTGCACTGTTTTAATTAAACATCAAGACTTAGAAATGATTTTGAAGGAATGTTTATATTTGTTTCGATCATTGGATGGCAACAGGGAGAGCTTGAAAGATCAAGGATATGCAGGTGAAAGACATCAAAAAAACGAATGCAATTATATCAGTTAATTGCAAAGATTAAATCGTTTGCCAAGAAAAAAACCAAATATGTATAATGCTATTAGCTATTTAAAGCTTCCAGAACCACATAGGAAAGTTATCAAATTTGTTTAAAATGCTTATATATCAGTAAAACCAACATTCTTACCACACTATACAGTATGTTGAGTTTTAATTTAACAACCATTTTCATTTACTTGGTGCCGTCCAAACAGTATCTGCTCAGATTGTTAGACTCAATTACTATAGAAAAATTATAACACATTTGTGAAGAAATCAAATTAATTTCTTACTGGTGATTTTTGTATTTCAGTCACTGCATAATTCCCTTGTGACATCCATTTGGTTGTTTCTGATACTGAAAGACCAGTTCCTGAAAGGTTGATGCTAAAACGACCCTAAAAAAAATAAAATAAGAAAAACAAAAGAAAAGGGACTTTCTTTTATACTGTCAGCAAGGCACATGTCAAACTCAAAACACAACTCCCAAGAAAGCGAGTACTTTATTCAACATTGTTTTGAACCTGCTATAAATTCACAACCAGAAACTTAACTGTTCATTGCCATTCTTGTCTTTATGGTTGGTGCTAGATGCTCATTAGAATCTTGTATTAATAATTATATATATATATATTTTAAATAAATCTTTTTATTATTTTTTGAATAATATGATACTATATATAAATACAATATCTAAACATACATAGTAGAATGAATATATATATATATATATATATATATATATATATATATATATATATATATATATTTATATATTTAAAACACTGAATACCGTACTGTCAAATCATCTACAGTATATAATATAAATCTAGCATGAAAAAAACGAAACTTATTAATAACTACTAAACCTTTACCCTCCCATAACCCCCCCCCCCACACACACACACAGACACACCATAGCTCATATATTATCTAAGAATTCTGTAAGTACATTAGACATTGCCACAAAATAAAAAAAGAAACATCATCTTCATATCTGAGAACTTTTCATTTAAGAATAAATAAATATGCATTTATATGAAAAAAAAATCTACTTTTTATCATTTATTTACTATAACTCCCAGCATCATCTGGTCTCGTTATGATAAAGTTATGTACAGTTGTGTGAAAAAGAAAGTACACCCTCTTTGAATTCTATGGTTTTACATATCAGAACATAATAACAATCATCTGTTCCTTAGCAGGTCTTAAAATTAGGTAAATACAACCGGGATGAACAACAACACATGACATATTACACTGTCATGATTTATTTAACAAAAATAAAGCCAAAGTGGAGAAGTGTAAAAAACTAAGTACACCTTATGATTCAATAGCTTGTAGAACCACCTTTAGCAGCAATAACTTGAAGTAATCGTTTTCTGTATGACTTTATCAGTCTCTCATATCGTTGTGGAGGAATTTTGGCCCACTCTTCTTTACAATGTTGCTTCAGTTCATTAAGGTTCGTGGGCATTTGTTTATGCACAGCTCTCTTAAGGTCAAGCCACAGCATTTCAATCGGGTTGAGGTCTGGACTTTGAATGGGCCATTGCAACACCTTGATTCTTTTCTTTTTCAGCCATTCTGTTGTAGACTTGCTGGTGTGCTTGGGATCATTGTCCTATTGCATGACCCAATTTCGGCCAAGCTTTAGCTGTCGGACACATGGCCTCACATTTGACTCTAGAATACTTTGGTATACAGTGGAGTTCATGGTCGACTCAATGACTGCAAGGTTCCTAGGTCCTGTTGATGCAAAACAATCCCAAATCATCACCCCTCCACCACCGTGCTTGACAGTTGGTATGAGGTGTTTGTGCTGATATGCTGTGTTTGGTTTTCGCCAAACGTGGCGCTGTGGATTATGGCCAAACATTTCCACTTTGGTCTCGTCTGTCCAAAGGACATTGTTCCAGAAGTCTTGTGGTTTGTTCAGATGCAACTTGCAAACCTAAGCTGTGCTGCCATGTTCTTTTTAGTGAGAAGAGGCATTCTCCTGGCAACTCTTCCAAACAAACCATACTTGTTCAGTCTTTTTCTAATTGTACTTTCATGAACTTTAACATTTAACATGCTAACTGAGGCCTGTAGAGTCTGAGATGTAACTCTTGTTTTTTTTGCAATTTCTCTGAGCATTGCACGGTCTGACCTTGTGGTGAATTTGCTGGGACATCCATTCCTGGGAAGATTGGCAACTGTCTTGAATGTTTTCCACTTTTGAATAATCTTTCTCACTGTAGAATGATGGACTTTAAATTGTTTGTAAATGGCCTTATAACCCTTTCCAGATGGATGGGCAGCAACAATTGCTTCTCTAAGATCATTGCTGATGTCTTTCCTCCTTGGCATTGTGTTAACACACACCTGAATGCTCCAGACCAGCAAACTGCTAAAACTTCGGCTTTTATAGAGGTGGTTACACTTGCTGATGATCAATTAATCAAGGGCATTTGATTAGCAGCGCCTATCTGCTACTTAGCATCTTAATTCCTATGGAAGCAGTAAGGGTGTACTTAGTTTTCCACACACAGCTTCTCCATTTTGGCTTTATTTTTGTTAAATAAATCATGACACGGTGTAATATGTCATGTGTTGTTGTTCATCTGAGGTTGTATTTACCTAATTTTAAGACCTGCTAAGGAACAGATGATTGTTATTATGTCCTGATATGTAAAACCATAGAATTCAAAGAGGGTGTACTTTCTTTTTCACACAACTGTATTTCCAAATAAGATAAGAAAGGAAACCAGATATCCGTAAATTGAGCGTGTTTTTGTCGTAAGGAAAAAGTAATGCTCTCTAAAGCACATTTCTCCCATGCTCTAGTCAAGCGGTGCGCAAACTGGGAGGCGCGACCCCCAGGGGGGGGCGCGAAACTGTGTGCGGGGGGCTGCGGGGTTTACAGGGGCCCCGCGCGCTTCCTGAAAGCCCTTAAATCTGGAGCTGACGCCAGAGCGGGGGTGAGGGGGGGTGCGGAGGTGAGGGGACCGCCGGCAGGGGGCGCAGGGAAAAAAGTTTGCGCCCCCCTGCTCTAGTCAACCGTTGTGTCATATTTGGTGCAGATACATTCTTCCAGTGAGAAGCAATGCACAATCTGGCGGCTAATAGTAAATGTGTGATTATAAAACTGGTGTTAGATTTAAGGACATACTTTTTATCCACATCTACTAATTATCTAATAATTACATTTTAAACGGGGCTTTGGGATTCCTAGGCCATAAGGGGCTATTTATAACGGTCTCGTAATGTGCAACGAGATGCAAGCGACAGACTTTGTTTTACCTGACTTGCGGCTACACCAAGTCTAGGAATTCTGCTAAACAAACGGCTTCCATTGCGTGCAGACTGTGAGCCCGAGAAAGGTTTTGGATGCCAGGTCAGACTCGGTGGAAAACATACTGTACATGGAAGATTGTAAGCTCTTGTGGGTAGGGCCTCCCTTTTTCTTTATGTTGTCATTTACTTGCTGCTCTTATCCACATTGCGTGGACTTCATTATCTCTGTACTGTAATTTCGTTAGGCGCTGCATACACTGTTGACGCTGCATACATAAAACAATACCTACATAAAGTGAAGAACAGAGATCTAAAATGTACCCATTGGACTACGGCCCTACTGCCTGCGCTGCACGCGCGCCTGCGAGGCAGGCAGCGAGTGCAGCAGAATTCCCCGGTCTGCAGAGAGCTGGGGGGGCGGGGGGGGAGGCGTGACTAGGGAGTGATGGGGGGCGGCCATGACATCACCCGACAGGTTCGTCCTCATTGGCTGAACTGCCAGGGGACGTGGCCTAGTGCTCCGTCGCCTGTGTCCATCTCAATTTTCGGCCCCATTGAGAGGCGGCACTTGTCCCCGCAGCGCCCGCCATAGCGAGCGCTGCAGCAGCCAGTGGTGACCAAGCCTTATGTGTGTTTAGTAAAGCCGACCATTTCATTGTATGTCGTTTTTGTAACATTTGATCTTGTATGTTTTACTTTACTAAAAGTGGCAGAGATGATGGCAATGATATCATACAGGTGCAGTTCCACCAAATAATGTTTTAAGAGAAACCCTGTGTAACTAAAATGGTGGGGAACATGAAGTATTTTCAGCAATCTGGTACTACAGTTAGAAATGTGTATGGCCTGTTAAACCCTTAGCCAGGCCTAGTTTTAGGACTGATAGAATCTAGAGATAAAGGCATTTGCTTTGCTAGAGACGGGATTCAATTGCTGCTCTCCTGACACTAACGTAAACAGGACACTGTTTAAAGGTACTTTCAAAGCACTCCTGGAAGGGTTCTACAGAGTGCCATGGGGCAGGGCTAACCCCTACCATTCAAAAATATGAAATATGAAGATATCATGAACCTGGCACGTACTCTGAAGTATACCGGATAGATATTTGAATAAATGTTGCAATTAAACAAATCAAATGATGCCAAACCCTTCAGGTCTAGCAGGTAATAAAGGGACAAACTTGGGGGGCAGGTCTATCAACATCAGTCTCCTTACGTTTGGCAAATTCGACCGAATCTATTGATATCACTCACGTGTGTCTAAGTAGCAGGGCCACGAAGTTCTGAATGCGTTTATATATTGAGGCAAGAATTTAACCGTCAGAAAGAGATATTTAATACATTTGTATTCTTGCAAAAGAAACTAGGAATTGTAAAATGTAATACGTAAAAGTAACTGGGAATTTTAAGTGGCACTTACGCAACAATCTAAAAATACTGTACACGTGTGCAACTCAAAAGCACAACAAATTATCATTAATTAAGATACAACTGTGAAACTGCTTTGTGTGGACATTCTTATTTCAGCATTTCAACATCTTTCCTTTGACAGTAAGTATGTGCCTTACAATTTGCATTTCTAAACATTTGCTAGAGCCGTACAAACCCCATTGTAGAGTTTTCACCTCAAAGCTAAAAATATATTCATATTATAATTTTAATGACAGGAAGGAATTTATTTTTCCCCTAATGAGACATCATTAGATGATGTGTCACTGTGGTTTTTTTTTTTTTTGCCTTCATCTGGATCAATATACTTTAAGAATAGATATAGGATAAAGTATCTGTCACCTAAATTTAGCATAGGTTGAACTTGATGGAAGTGTCTTTTTTTCAATCTCTTCTACTATGTAACATTAAAAAAATATACTTGAATTGCAATCTTAAGAAACATACACTGAAGACTACTATGGTCCTAAGTAAAAGGGATGCAATGGGCCGATTTGCTGTAAACTCACATTGGACATGAGTCTAAAAGCTTCAATGTATCAAGGTAACGTTAATCTCTTTTGCTGTACTGTATGTGCATGAGGTAGAGATTTTGGTGTGTGAGAGATGGATAGGGGGTCATCTGCATGCAGGTTCAGTGTAGTTCCATATGCTATGAGTAGTAAGTAAAAGTGCTAAAAAAAACCTAGATTTGCTAAACTCCCATAAAAATGTGTTCAACTCCCAAAACTATGTGCTAGCAGCGTATCACGTTTTACAGATATGTGTTAAATTGAACGTCAAACTTGGAAAAGAGCATGAAAATTAGTAATTAACGCCAAATTATTACAGTATTCGGATGCCATTTACTAAATTTTCATACTTGGTGATATTGGGCTAAATCCACACAAATAGCGCACATTTTTGTCACCTCCCTGGGCTGGCGTTAGGCCTATCTTGCCTATGTACATAATGGTCACTATAGATGTAGGCAAGACTAGCAAACCTACAATAAGTGATAAAAATACATAATATTAACATTGTAGAACCCATTCATATATTCAACCAAGTGGCCAGCTGGCCATACTCAACCCATGACTAGCTGGCCATACTCAACCCATGACTAGCTGGCCATACTCAACCCATGACTAGCTGGCCATACTGAACCCATGACTAGCTGGCCATACTCAAACCATGACTAGCTGGCCACTTCGGCTACTTAACGCTTAATATTTGCACATCCACGGATGTTATGCTTTTTTCTATTTTATTTATATTGTGTTTATGTTTTATGTTAACACATTTAGTGCCTGAAGGCATTCATTTGCAATGCATTAGTAGCCTCCGGCATCAAATAATTTTATTCCATGTATTATGGCAATCTCACCCAGTACAAAGAATACTTACAATATTTTTTAGAATTTGCTGGAATGCTATTGAGGTGTGACCAAAAAAAGCTAAAAGCAAGCAAAAAACGCGATCAATGCATATCCACATTCACTAAAACCCCAAATGTCCATAATGGTAACCCTTTCTTACTTCTTATATCATGCTGCATCTTTAACTCCACATCTTTAACTCTTTAAAATATTTCATTTAAATTGGGGCGTTTCGTTTAAACTCAGGTGCAGAAAGGTCCATGTAGGACCTAAAACTTTGTAGCTTTTTCTGCTGTTTTTCTACAACAACCCTACTTTGAGTTTAAGATAAGAAGCTTGTACTGTAAGCAGTTATCTACGTTTGCTCGGGGATAACTGTCCCTTGTTTTTGTATTTGTTAGTTGTCCTTTTTTTATACACTCTCCTATTTACTTGCAATGTAAATCAGCAGCTCGTGTTCTAACCATTCAGAGCAATGTGGCATTTATATTTAAGAGAATTCTTAAAAAAATTATTATTATACATTATGGATCAAAAATATTATTTGCAAAATACTGACATTACATCAACCTGCTCCTAATTTCCTTTTGTCATGTCCATTTGTCCACACACTAAAAACTGCAATTTTAGGTAATGTACCCTGGTTTTTGCAGTGTGTTAACGGGCGGTATGGATGGATAAAGTATACAATGATCAGTTTACTCATGTTGAAGCTCTGCAAATGTTGTACAGTATGCTTTAAATTCTATTTTCTCTCCAAAGAATGCACTGTGGGAGGCTGGAGATGTACAAAACGGTGTGCAATGCTCCGTACTCGTTTCAAGAAAGGCACATTTAATCTCCCCCAAGGCAGCGATGCTGCTTTAGAGACACGATTTCACCAATATGTCAACTCCATTGGTGCATACGAAGTGAAATGAAAGGGTTAAATATGCATCTCCTATTAAAAGAACGTTCTATTACCTGAGGGCACTTGGCGGCACTGTAACAATCTCCAGCTGTGGCAAAGGGAACGGGTCTTCCATCGTGAGTTTGTGCAAACTGTAAATCAGTGGCTGTGCAAAAGAACACACAGTTCAGAAATCAGTTCAACATGTTTAGTTCTATTCAATAAATCCAATAGGTTGTTGATTGACTGGGAAAAAAACCTGCCAAATGATGTTTGGTTCACAGGAAGTTATCAGCTCGGCAATTATGACCTTGTTGCAGTTGGATTCCAGAGAATCACTGGATTCTCAGGCCATCGCAGGCCATCTTCTGGGAGAGGGTAATACGTTACACAATCTACTTTACTATAGGGAGAAGGATAAGCGTTGTGGATAAGAGATTGACTTCTAAAGTGGAGAAGAAACATGGCTTGCAACCTGTACTTCGGACAAGGCAGTGCTCGCCATATTTACTGTACTAGGTGTGGCGACTCCATAAAACACATTCTGACACAAGAACACACCATATGGTCCATTTAGATGAATGAGCCATAAAATGTCTTCTGGCTCCAGAGTGTATCTTAGTAAATAAGGCCTTTTATGTACAGTATCTCAGGTACCAGACTGCAAGTTCTTTAGGGCTCTGTGTGCCGCGCTGCACTGAGATGGACATAAAAGGACACTTTTTTGTGCAGTGATTGTCTTTTCCTAATGAAAGTTTCCGGAATGAATAAAAGTTGACTTACGAAACATTTCATCTCATGGTGACAGGGCCTTCCATTTTGAAACATTTAAACTTCTGCACATATTTGGAAACCAATGCAATAAAACATGATGTCCTACTTTGCAGCTAAAGTCTTGTTTGACTGCAGGAGGTGGAAGAAATGCTATAAAGATAGGGCACGTAGTATACAAATACATTCCAACCTGAACATTTACAGGTCATATAACCAATTACTGTAAGATTTAAAATAGCCAAGCTCTGCCACGGCCAATTGTCCTTCATTTGAAAGCTCATATTGAAATGATTAGTCATGTAATGTAATCTTTATAACTTTAAAGAAAATATCTTTACAAAAAACTTTTTTTTTTACAGCTTTCAACCACCAAGCATTTGTAATAATTGAAATGAAAAGATACTGCAACACACACAACTTCTGTGTTAATTAACTCTATCGTGCTAGACATAAATAAGGCATTACTCCTGTGTATTTCAGGCTATAGTCATATAATATTGTTTACTTGTACACATCCTCCCCTGCTTGCATTTCTAGTACATATAGAATAAGAATGTTAAAAAAAGGATGATTTTGAATCTTTTTTTTATGCAAATAATTGATCTTTTGGTTTAAAGGGACTATCCCTAATAGTTCACAAAACAACATTTATTTACTGAGCAACTTTAGTTGGCTTGCTTAAGTGTTCTCACACTTCAAGCAGATGTTCATTTGGTAACTAAAAAAAAAGTTCAGTGAGGACCCTGAATAGGACAATACATGTCAATCAATTATTTCTTTTATCTTTACCCTTGATCCTACTTTGAAATATAACATGTCATAAAAGAGAAGAGCAAAGCGCTGCACACCATACAGTGATATCGCACAGACTGGAGAAAGTACAATAACTGAAACCCGCCCCATCTTTCAGATCACTATGGTTATGATTTATTGATTACGGATTAGAGGTATCAGAGCCTGATCCCAACTGCCATTGACTTGAATAAACGCTGATACCTCTAATCAGAGATTAGTTAATCTCCTATGTTTACAAATTAACATGCTACAAACAGGCACCAATAACCTGATTTAAGCCTATGTCACTTCCATTCTTTAGGTGCCTGCTCTAGTTAATACAGTAGGTAGAACACACATCCTTCCTAATTTTGTTTTCATTTCATGTTTGTGTGAGATTCCGAACTAACGTTTAATAATTTGTTATTCATTGATTTTTTTTTTCTTCAAATATTTTCATTGATTTTTCACTTGAGGGGTACAGAAAGAAAAAAAGGGGGTGGGGGGGGGGGACATAAATGGGAACCATCAGGTCACATGTAGTGTACTGGTGATAAATTAGCATTGGCAATATCTAAGTTTACCAGTTATCTTAATTGAATAATCTTCACTTATTGTTATTCATTGCCTTTTAAGTTTAGGATGTCTTTTAATGAGGTCCTGGATGTATGCTGATTAAATAAAGCAGACCCTTTAGGGCTACGAGGCTCGCACTGTTCCTTGCTCATCAAAGTAAATTTACCTGGCACTTACATAGCATAAGTAAGCTGTAAAGCAGAGGGCTACACAGCCAGGTGGAGTTAAGCTGTTGTGAATCATTGGGACATGTTTACTGTTAAGGGGATCATTTGAGTCAAGTAAACAGTCACGACAACTAAAGGGCATTTTGTAGGATAGTTTACATTTGATAACACATGATATTTGACCCACAAATATCTATAAAGCCTCTTTGGAGACATCTAGATTTTAAAAAAAAAATAGACACTCCTAATAAAATCAGGAATTAACTAGTGAATGGGCCATGGAGTGCCTTCCGGCGCGGGAATGTGTCGGCATACGGCATAGCAAAAGTTACTAAATATCGGCCTAAAGACTATTTCAAACATTAAATACCTTAAAGGCTTCCCATTGGGTCATAAGCACTGGAGGGATTCCTAATATTTCTGTTTCATTGGTTATTAAATACATTGTTTGCCATAGTGATGTCAATGAACTAAATAAGGGATTTCTCTGGAGAGGGAAAAAAAAACAAGGATAACGCTAATAAAATTACAGACGGTCTGACTGAGCCTCTCTTTGAGCTACCTGTGCTGAAGCTGGGATATCCTGAAAACCTGACCTGTTGGGGGGGCTTGATGATTGCAGTTGAGCACCCCTTCTTGGGGGCTTATTCTGCAGTATATCCACCAAGCAGCTGATCAGGTCATTTTCATCCAGAATTCCCTACTGAGGTCAATGGGAAATTTCAATCTGCCACTTCAGCTGATATAGAATATCACTCAGTCTATTTTCCATTTGGACTTTATCTGAATGTTCCTGCCCAGGGAAGAGACAATTCAGTCTCGAAATCCAACATTATCAAAAAAGCCTTTCTGCTCTAAATAAATCAAAGCAAAATGCTACAATATATGCGAGAATTTCAATCTTGCTATATTTGTAGTGCTGGTTCCTATTTTTGTTTTTCTCCACCTGCGTTGCCTGAGACTAGAGAACTTTGGGCAAAGAAGAGGAACAAGCTGAAATACTCACTTATTTATGTACTCACTTATAATCTGCAAAGTGGCCAGATCCAGCCTCACTTTGCTGAAGGTAGAAAATCCGGCTGCTGTGTAATCTCTTCTGCACTGGCAATCTTCCCTTCTGCTTCCATTATATGGGCATTCAGTGGGATTGTGTAATCTAGATGAAAAGAAATGATATCAATTGATGACACTTGTGCAAAGTGATGATTTTCTTTATGACATAGAGGTGGTGAAAGCAGCCGTACATATTGTTATATAGTTAATAATACTGATGCTATGTATCAATTGTCTTTTTATTGTTACGTTGATGCACATGTATGTGTGTATGTATTCATGTGTGTTTCTGCAAGCGGTACTTTACAGAGATGTAATGCAAAGCACAAAGCAGGGAAGTATAATTCAAATAGGGACAGATGCATCAAATCTAAAAGAAGATACTGTACCTTACATATAAGTTATAAAATGCAGATATCCTTGAAGCATACATGTTATTTTAAAAAAATCATTTAAATGTAAAGATTCAGTACTCTTATATTCTATTTTCCATTTTTCAGACTTGCGTGTTAAAAATCATATATCTAAAACTGATATTAGCATTTTAAAACCTCAGCAAAGAACATTAGCATTGTTTTAACATACAGGCATACCCCGCATTAACGTACGCAATGGGACCGGAGCATGTATGTAAAGCGAAAATGTACTTAAAGTGAAGCACTACCTTTCCCCACTTATCGATGCTTGTACTGTGCTGCAATCGTCATATACGTGCATAACTGATGTAAATAACGCATTAGTAACAGGCGCTATTATCTCCCCGCTTGCGCACAGCTTCGGTGCAGGTAGGGAGCCGGTATTGCTGTTCAGGACGTGATGACAGGCGCATGCGTGAGCTGCCGTTTGCCTATTGGGCGATATGTACTTACTCGCAAGTGTACTTAAAGTGAGTGTACTTAAAGCGGGGTATGCCTGTATTCTATTTTCAGCTACAGGGACGCCCCAATTCCCATGATACTGAAACAATGAAAATATTGGTTTTAAAAACTCCCACCAAGTAAAATAAATAGCCTCCATATTTCACGGGTCCGGCAGGCCAATACAAAGCCACGTCGTCATTGCAGCTTCTTATTGGAAGGCCATTTAAATACCTTTAAAGGATCAATCAATGCAATATCATACAGGTGTGTGTTTTTAAATAAATCAGTTCTGTAGTATTAGATAATACTGACTTTTCTTTAACATTTTTTTTTTAGACTCTTAATGGTATTTTTAATGAGTTGTTATTATACAGAACAAGAGGGTAGCCGAGCACACCAAACACAAGATGCAAGAGGATTAGTCCAAAAAGATCATTTTAATGTCTGAACAGTCATAGAACATCCAATGTTTCGGTGACTAGCACCTTCATCAGGGATCAGGGACTTCCCTGATGAAAGTGCTAGTCACCGAAACGTTGGATGTTCTATGACTGTTCAGTCATTAAAATGATCTTTTTGCAGTAACCCTGTTGGATCTTGTGTTTGGTGTGCTCGGTTACCCTCTTGTTCTATATGCTGTTACCCTGACTAGGTTTTTTTTTGCCTGCATCACCCATATCTTTTTTCTGTTGTATTTACCTTTGTCCTCATTCAGTTGGGGCATCCCAAGTTGCATATATCCTGATTCTTTTGTGTTTAGCCCTACTTTGTTATTATACTGCGTATCCTTTGATTTCTATAGCAGGTTTTAGCACACCTCCCCAGTAGTGCAAGTTGTTTGTAACAATTTGTTGTCAATATTCCCTGTAGTCTGAGCTGCAAACTGTAACAATAGATAATGTTACCGTAGTGATATAAGAATACATTGTAGTTGCTGAGTAACACTGACTGAAGGATTGAATTGAAACTGAAAGGCAGTTATTTAGTGAACCCTGGGAAGCAGGATTTTGCTGATCGATCATGGGAGAACTAATCGATCAGCTGTTTAGGTATTCATTTTCCATAAAGGTAATTCAAAGCTACATATATTTAATATATATATATATATATATCTTTGGTTTAAGTGCCGCAAGGACTGCCTCTTTAAAAACCCTGAAATGAACACCTGTAAATTAACCTGTAAGTATCTTGGGAACCTTGTGTTGAAAATAGCGCTGTTCATAGCATTTATTTATAAAACGTTTTACCAGGAAGTAATACATTGAGAGTTACCTCTCGTTTTCAAGTATGTCCTGGTCAGAGTTACAATGGCAGATACATGGTTACAAACACTTGGTTATTGGTCAAACAACTATTGTGAAATGGCTAAACATACCAATGAGGGCCTCAAATTCAATCATTTCCATTTTACCTGTAGCCAAATACTTCAGAAAAATTTTCTGCATCATCGCTCATCAGAGTCACATACTCCTTAGGGCTTTCCGACTGCATTCCAGCACAATATATCTGAAAGAGCCCAATTCATATTTGTAATATCTGTAGTAACAGTCACCAAACCCTCCTAAGCAAGAAAAAATAAAAACACACACAAACAAGTGATCTTCACCTGTTGTATTTTTTCTTGAATTGCAATGTAATGTTCACCATCCTCATGGACACTTTTGAGTCTTTTAACATCGTGACAACTTCTTGGTAAATCACCTGAAAGATAATACACATGTTGTAAATAAATGGCTTATTAGTTAGCAGAAACTAAATAGGCTCTGCCCGAGTGCATCATATAGGAGCTTACACTCATGTGTTTTGTGACATGGCTTCTTTTCTTCAGGTTTCACATCCATGGCGCACGAGTTGCTGGGCAGATCGTCGTTAGTTAAGCATTGCACAGAGCGCTGCATAACTCCTGCTCCACAAGTTACTGAGCACTAAAAAACACAAGATTGGAATGTGTGCCTGTCAATAATGTTACTGTAGTGTCCGTATCATCACATAATGGAGAACGGATACTCCAAATGCTATAATTGAATGAGCGAGCAAAGAAAAAACATTCAACTAGACTTTGTGGACATTTTGGGTGTGTTTTGTTTTTGTCTGTGTTTTGTTTTTGTCTGTGTTTCTCTCTCCAGAAGCCAAACTCCTTGACCGATTCTGATGAAATTTTGAGTGTACCATTCTGCAGTCCTAACTTAGATCTGCCAGAAGTTTCAACCAAAATCAGTACAGCGCCCTTCTTCAAATTCATTTTTTAAAGTGATAAAAAAAGAAACAGTCCGACCAGATTCTTGATATAAAACATGAAATGTATTATTTTGCAATCTGTACAAATTTTTCGGACTATTTGCTTGAATCATTTTAGAGAAATTAAATATGTAAAATTAATCTAAATTGGTAACTACTGTAACAAACACCGTAGAACAACCTTTACTGTGGCATCTAAGTGGCAGTTATAATTATTCACTGCTTAATCGGGTTTTGATTGGTAATCCACAGTATCCACGGTGTCAGTATAACTGTTTGTACATCACGGCCTTCAATGAGTTTTGTGTTGTTTTTATGTTTTTCAACTTTTGGATAGTTTGTTGCGTATTAGATTGTTAAATGGAAGTGTTTTGCCATTTGTTATATTATATTAAATATATTTCTTTTCAAGTTGCAATAATGTGAGAGTTGGAGTGGTATTCAGTATTTACACTTTTGTTTCACTTGCAGACAGCGCTTGACCGTTATGACTGACAATAACTGGACTTTCTGGACAACTTCGTTGCCGGTGCCTCACCGGTCAGTGGAAACGGCTTATTTATAGGTTCGTATAATAGCACACAATAGGGTGAGAATTAAATTTGCCAGACAATGTTTTTAACTGAAGTTTGAGAATACTATGACAATTTGATGACAAAATGCAAAAAACGATGGAATTTCACATTTTGTTTTGCCCGTCTTTTATTCCGTGTTATGAATTTTAGTCCTTTTGGGTTTACTTCTCACCCCACAATGCGGTATGAAATAGAGCATTTTCCTAGTATGATAGAGGTGGCTTCACTGTTCAGGTGACACTTAAGCCGATATATCTGCATTTTCCTATTTTATTGGTAGACTTTCGATTGCAGGTTGTGATAAACTTTTCTGCATAAACATGTTCTTCATACTGTAGATGAGTTTTTCTGAATTACTTTTATTTCCCTTATACTGTATGTGTACAAGTTGAAATGTAAAATTTGCTGGCTTATTGACGGCCAAACTGAATCCATTTCCATTCTACCATTTGGTCACAGGGTATCGGTTAGTGGGTAGGCTTTGCAAATTGGAAAATACCAACTATGGGGCAGATTCATTAAGGTAAGCTGTGGGTAAACGCATCCAAAACAAGTGTTACTGTAACTGCCATTCAAGTCAATTGCAGCTAATGCCTGTTCAGGGGCTAACAACTCACCTTAAATTTGCCCCTTAATTTCTTTAATGGTTGGACATAGTATTATAACAGCCAATGGTGACACTGGTTGATTATGGAAATGTAACCTAGCCAGTATTTGTTGAGTTATCTTTTATTTGCAAGTTTGACCTCAATTGGATTCATATAAATAATGTAATTTTAATAAATCGTGGCCATAACTTGCAATATTGACCTTAAAGTATGTGATTGGCAGTCGCTTCATGTAGTAGCATGAAAAGGTAATTATGTGACCCATGTTTTTTGCCATCATATGTTAAGCACCAATTGTGCCTTAATCATACAATCATGGTACAATCAGTACAAATACATCTCAATATGTTTCATGACATACTGGGCTACTGTATATTTACCAAGCTGTGCCACTCCCTAAGGCACCTTCTCGAATCGGACACCTTAAGGCCCATCAAGTAATTGTGCTATGATGTGTCTCCCAGCGCTTGCAGGTGTCTTGTAGAGTGGCACTGCTTCATTAGCATATGTTGTAGTATGTAAATCCATTTTGAGAAGTCCCAAATATCACATTCATGCACACAAACTATTTAACACTATACTGTACTTACTTTTCCCCAGTTTCCAACTCTCCAAGATGCCAAAATAGGACATTCTCCCAGGTAGCAGCTACGGACATTTGGTGGTTGTGTACCCGGGCAATTTGCTGAACTTTGGTAACCATACTCATAGTTGTCCTTTCCAGAGTACACTTCACTGCAAGATACAAGTCTCTGCTTGTAGCCCTTACCACATGTCACTGAACACTGTTAAAACAAAGCGATCTGTCAATTATTGCCGAAAACCCACACAAAATAAATAAATACAATTTTTAGATATGATCCATTGTGATTATTCCTTCTGATAAAAAATGATATCTTTAATAAGATGGCATTAAAGGGAAAGAAACAGGGCACTACGAAATTCAAATAAAGTGAATTTATTCTGCCAAGGAATTGACGTTTCGCCAGTATGTCGGCCTTTCTCAAGAGTTAATGGCAAGAGAAAGGCCGACATACTGACCGGAATGTCGATTCCTTGTCAGAATAAATTCACTTTGTTTGAAATCCATAGTGCCCTGTTTCTTCCCTTCTTACATATTTACTTGGATTATCTCACAGGTTTTCCTTGGACCAGGAGCACCCGTAAAATTATCTGTATATATTATTACTGTATGGTGTGCAGCATCCCCTTATCTTTATTATAAGATAACAGCACACATTTGGGAAACTCACAATTTGAAAAAATGTGAAACAAATAATTTTATACAACAATTCAAATGAAATAAAAAAATATTGTACCTTAATTTTAACTGTTAAATGATGATAATTTTTTTTAGATATTCTATAGCTGCCTCATCACGGCACTGAAACGTAATTAAACACTGCTTTTGTTTTTGTTTTTTAATTAAACGTAGCAATGACATACAGAGGCGACCAGGCTAAACGTAATGCGGCTGCCCCCGCATTTTAAAAATAGCGCGGACGGCGCGGCAGTCTTCGGCCGAAAACCGGCCGGTTTTCCCGCGCCTCGGGCACTTTCAATAGTAAGCGCCAATAGCGCTTATCTATTGAAGTGGCCGCCGCGCTGGAAAATCCGTTTTTAAACGGAGAGCAGATCCGCGGCGCTCCCGGCGAACGTTAGATTAAAAGCTGCCGCAGCAGTATGTTCAGTTTTAACATTTTCGATGTGTATTGAAGCTTTTTTAATTCCGATTCTGAGCACTTTGGTTCACATTATTTAAGACATTCTATGGTGGCAATTGTCACGGGAGACCAGAACAATTTACACCGGGATAACAAATGGCAGACAGAACGAAGGAGTTATATAAAGCAAGTTTAGACTGCAAAGACTGATTATCGTTTGTACTATATACACTCATGTGTTCTCCATTATCAGGCTCTTATGGTTTGTCAGGTGTCTAGTGCATTAGATTAACATACATATTATGTGAGTCTATTTAACTGAATATTGCTTGCACCTGCCTGTTTACAGTAGTGTTGGACATTTGTTCATTTGCTTTTACATTGGGAGGATTTGGCTGTGAGGGAGTCGGGAAGTACCATAGTCCCACTTTGTGGTGGCTATGGGAATGGACCAGTAGAAGGGGTAAGTGACCCCGAAACGTTGCCCCCTGCTTCTCACCGCACTTAATTCCTTCCCTGCTAGGGATTTCTTTCTCATATCCCTCACTTTTTAGTGATATCACATTCCCCCCCTTCCCTCACCATCCCTCTCTTTCTTGTTAGTATTATAATGTGATTTGCACTTTATGCACAGTGTCATTCTATGTTATTTACTTTTGCTCACTAATACAAATCAGTATTTCAACTATCACTTACTTTCTCGTATTTATTTGGAGTGCTGGGAAAACTTTGTGTGTTCTACACCTACTAACCAAAGTCAGGAGGAACTCCTGATAGACTGTGGAATGGAGATAGGCAGGGGGTTAAATAGACCTTGGTCTCCATCTGAAACTATGAAGAAAGGCTGCCGACCAATCAACAGATGCTACGTCAGGGCCAATCACAGCCCGAATGCTGCAAAAGCCAATCACAGGGCGAGGGCTCACCCATGATGGGCCAATCAGTGCCATGGGCAGTGACAGTGCTTTAGGAGAGTGAGAAATTAAAACTGACCACTAGGAACTGCGTCAGTTGGGGCTGGGCCCAGTTTTCTTGTGTCCTAGCTAAGTAAAGTACCCACTCAACGCACAAAGGAGTAATTCAAACACATTACATTATATACTGTATGCATTGGGGAAACAACTGCAACAGAGCAAACTGTATCACACAAGTCAGCCATTTTATCCACAATAAGATGGGAATACTATGCGAGAACCAGGGCACCCGTCTGGACTAGTAGGGGCAATGGCTGGGCTTAACCTTTAATATGCCAGCTACCTTGCCCCTACCGTCTCAGCAATAAAGATTTAGTAAAATCATGCTTGCATTATCAGATACATCTACTACATTTTTTTAAAGCTTTTTTAAAAAAGTTTGATACACTTCATGTATTTTCTAGATACAATAAGTGAGGTTAAAGTCAACTCGCACTCGGCAGCTGAAGTGCAATTTACATAGAAAATATTAATTGATACATATAATTACCATACAGCATCAGCACCATGTGACTCATACCTGAGCCTTTTCAGTATCCCATACAAACAATTCAAATATGACTTGCCAATGAAAAGGATTCTACAGGTATTCCGTGGAATGGAATTAACATGAATGAATTTGTTTTCTATAGTACTAAACAATCAAAAGGGTGAATACAAGAACAAAACCCAATTAATCCCTACATGTCACCTGCCCGGATCAATGGACACTGTATTCATTTTAGGAAACCGCTCTAGTTAATTTTATAGAAAAGATAACATGCAGCTTTCTATAGGTAATAGTTACCCAGATCAGCCAAGCATTGAAAGTATATGAGCAATAAAATAATAATCTGTAGGGTGAAATACAATATAGTACCTATATCAGCCTGAGTTTAATTCCTGCTCAGGAAATGTACCTTATTCATTAATTTACACTTTTACTCCATAAGTTAATATTGCAACTTATTATACATAATTGAAAATGCATGTTTATGTACGTTGCTAGCCACAGAACTGTACTGTGTAGTATTTTAGTGATCGTTTCTTTTTTTATATGTGGAATTCCAAATAAATCTTGGAGGAGTAAAGTTGGATTAATTAAGTGCACATTATGCAATGTGTAAACTTTATTAAAAATATCAAAATACATTCAGAGTGCTAAAGAGCATGTTGACTTGTTTTAACCTGCGTTTTCTTAATACTTTTTTTGAGGCATTGCACCTGGCATTACTACACACCAAGCACCAGAAAAAAAACTATTTACTGCCATCGCTTCTTTCAACTATGATTAGAAGTAATCGGTAAGTATATCACAAAATATGGGAAATTCCAAATATTGCGTTCTGTGAATGGATATTCACAGGTTTGTATATAGAGACTATTCAAATCAATAGAAACATTTAAAAGGAAATGTTCCCATCCATATATCTATGTGATGATATAATCAATACAGGCTGTCTATGGAGGAGATACACTAAGGTCTGTTGTGGGGTAATGCAACCGCACTGGTGTTAACTGCTATTGACGTGAAAGACAGTTAACGCTGAATAAGGTTCGTTAGCCCGCAATAGACCTTAGCGAATCTCGCGCTTTGACTTTTCAACACAGAAAAGCAAGGAACCATGAAAAAGGTTGCTCTGACTTGGAGGAAACAAAGTGTCACAGTCAATTTGTAAGTTTTCACTATCAGGGGTGCGCAAAGAGGGGGGCAAGAGATGTTCTGGGGGGGAGGGGTGCGGTGGTTACAGAGGCCCCGCAGGCATTTAAATTAAAGGCTGGGGGAACATGTGAGGCCTCTGCAATTTTCCTTACCTTTGTGATGGGCGACGCGTGGCCATGGCAACCCGGCGTCAAATAACACTGTGGGTTCACGTGATGTTGCATTGCCATGGCAACGTGGCGTCACATTACCTTGCGACACCGGAACCGAGCCAAGGGGGGCCCGAGCCGGGGGCGCAGGGTGAAAAGTTTGCGCACCCCTGCATTAAGTTGTACATTCTGGTATTGTCATAAACTATGAGTAAAATGGAATGAATAAATCAAATAGTTTTATTATTTTATTTATTTAGTCCATTCATCAACTTACATATTGGTAAGTGGTTACAGATATGAGGCATTTTGACTTTGTATAGAAAACACTAACAAATGTAACCTCTTGTTTACAATCAAATTAAAAATTAAACACCAAACACTGTATCCCAGAAATATCACCTCCGACCATTCTCCAGTTATCCAAATGTATTCACAAGCTTGTAAACTGCAGTTTTCCACATCTGCTGGTCTTTTGTTTTCCTCACAGTGAACGCTGGAGGCCTCCTCTTTTTCGGGATGTACACAGGTGACTTTTCGATACCTGATTCCTTCTCCACAAGTCTTGCTGCACTAAAAACAGAACAAAATAGAACTTATGTTAGCAATCAGCAACACGGCTTTTTAATATTTGTTTTGCATTATAAAGTTAGTATCTAATTGATTCAATATACATTGAATATTCAATTGTGCCATTAAGCAAATGTACATAGCATTCACTGAGTATAGGAGCTCCTTCAATAAAATAACTCATGATACAGTGCATGCTCCATCCTTCAATATTAACAACTCAATATATATTGTTTAATATGCATTATGGTTTTTTTTTTATTTAGCATGTGTTAATAATGTACATTTATTTACACACCAGAAACAACCAATCACCTACATTTCACCCATTACACAGATCAGCTTTTAATTTGTATACTAAGAGCAGGCATAAATCAGGCTGGAATATACAGGCATACCCCGCTTTAAGGACACTCACTTTAAGTACACTCGCGAGTAAGTATATATCGCCCAATAGGCAAACAGCAGCTCACGCATGCGCCTGTCAGCACGTCCTGAACAGCAATACCAGCTCCCTACCTGTACCGAAGCTGTGCGCAAGCGGGGAAAGTATAGAGCCTGGTACAAATGCGATATTTACATCAGTTATGCACGTATATGACGATTGCAGTACAGAACATGCATCGATAAGTGGGAAAAAGGTAGTGCTTCACTTTAAGTACATTTTCGCTTTACATACATGCTCCGGTCCCATTGTGTACGTTAATGCGAGGTATGCCTGTACTATCTACATTCATGAGGTCACCACCATATGTGAGTATAACACCAGTGCATGTCCTGTCAGCCACAAGCAAACATATTCTTATTAAGCTGTATCACTTCTAAGGTTGCTTTAGTTTCTGTTAGTAAATTTGATTGGAGATTTTATTAAGTGGTTTGTGCTTATACTATACCCCCCTCTCCCCTTTTGTTTCTTATTTGTATATGTAAAGCATGTGACAATGTATCATTCTACTGTCTTAACTAAGCTGGCAATTGTTTGGTGCTCCTGTTATAAATGTGTACAAATTCTGATTGTGTGCCTAACATAATGGCTGTATTTCAGTTTCAATCAATCCTTCAGTCAGTGTAACTCAACAGCTACAATGTATCCTTCTATTACAAAGGTAACATTATCTATTGTTACAGTTTACAGCTCAAACTGCTAGGAACATTGGCAACAAATCACAAACAGGTAAATGTCTGAATATCTTCCACTGCTTGGGAGGTGGCTAAAACCTGCTGTAGCACTCACAGGATGCTCAGTATATTAAAACTCATTAAAAATGGTATTAAGAGTAGAATTAAAAAAAAAAAATATAAAAAAAGTAAATCCCATAAGAGTCCACATATTTTGCTGCTTTAACACCTTTTAACTGACTTCCCCCAAACCTTTAGTAAAATCCCTCTTACTGGTACAGTATATGTATCAAGGCAAAAGTGGGGCAATTCTGGGCAAAAGAAACTGCACAAGACGTGGCAGAGGGGCTTTTCAATGTGACTTATCTTTTGATACAAAGAGGGTCAATTAACAAAACCCCCCAGCTTTAAAACCAGCGCAAATGTGTAGCAAAAAAACTTATCAAAGAAAAGGAATCCTAGTGAAATCATTGGCATGGTTTCCATTGGTAAATCTGGTGCCGTTTTATTGCACTACCTGTGTCCTGGTTTTGTAGCCGGAAAGACTTTAAAACATATACTGTACCCCCAAAATGTATGGTGTACACGGGTTATTTGGCCCCAGAATTACTCCTCTTTTGCCCTGATAACATATGTGTGATTCAGGAGGATATTGCTCGTGTAGGTGGTGAGATGGGAGATTTCAAAAACAGATTCAAGTCAGATCATTCCCCTATTATGTGAACTAGATCCACTCTAATTCTACTCGGATTTACTTTTCAATGAATGAATATGACACAAATTGTAGCAGAGCCACAGAAGAGGAGTTTGCAATCAGGATCAAATCTGCCCGGCGCAACTGAATAGAAAATTGAACAAGACCTTTTTTATGACCACAGTGTGTCAGTGTTGTACTATTCAGGGGTAGAACGGAAGAATATTTATAACGGGCTAAGATTAACGAGATTGCTCACAATGAATTCAATATGTTTAGTAATAAAATGGATATTACTTCTTTATAGACTCATTACCAATGCTTCTACTTCCTTTTTATTTGATGGAAATTTCTTACCATCTAAAGTTTCATAGCTTGGCAGGGTTTTTCCTCCCTGTCATTTATAATTAAAAGCATGAGAACTGAAGGGCTTTGCATGGGGCTATTACTTTCTATTTCTCTAATCCTGGAGTTTACCCCACTTTTCCATGATAGTCGCAGGGTCCCGAATCATATTTTGGTAGGATCTAAATATTTACTTTAATAAATCACTGCATGCATTGCTTTATTTCAATAATCAGGCACACCTAATAATAATTTAAATATTATTATTATTATAATCAGACACATTTAAACAGCTCATGAATAAGGGTTCCACGTATATGCAGTTCATAGATATGTCCACTGGATGGCAGGCCATGCCTTCAACACAATGGAAAATAGAAAGGGAGGCAGAAAGGAGGAGTCCTTATGGTTGCCTGCATACATTGTGACACTGCTGTATACTTTAGCATAAATACAAGTCAGATTGCAGGAGTAAATCCCTGCACAGATAAGCAGATACTGCTGGTTGTGGAGAAACAGGAATATCTATTCTAGAATACATTCCAAAAACAGAAAATAAGCCATATAGAGACTTTAGAAAGTAGGAGGGATTGTGGGTAGTATTGAGGCCCAGAATAATTTAGAAAGTAGGAGGGATTGTGGGTAGTATTGAGGCCCAGGATAAGCCTGGCATGTAATGTTTTTCAGTAGACCCTGTGAGGACCCTAATGTAAACAAAGGAACAACACCTTTAATTGTCACATCATAATTACACCAATATTAACTGAATATGTCGAATTTAATTATGGACTGTCAGCTATTTTCTATCATTTGATTATAATAAAAACACTTTATATGTATTAGCAATGACATTCCTTGATGTGGTCATACCATTTTTTTTTTAAGGAGAATAGCTGTACATCGGCTTAAGATAATTTATTTCCAATGACTTTACAGGTTTTAGTCACTTATATGTTCTATTATAGTACATGAACCCCATACTCACCAGGACTCCCTAAACAGTATGGTTAAATGGAGACTCAGGACCAGCTTAATTCCAATGTCCACTCAGAAAGCCTTCTATTGGTCGTCGGGCTGAGGAGAGAGGGGACACTGGAATTAGTGCATATTGCACTATATTCTGGGCCTTCCTTTTTAAAGCTGGTTGATTGGATTCCTAATCAGTACAGGGTTCAGAATGTACAGGTCTAAAGGCCGTTCAACATACTCAAGCTCTTAACTTCAATTTGCTAAGTACAATGGCCTGCTGAGATCTACTGCATACTGTATGACTAAATAGACTGCAGAAAATGCCTTGCATGTGCAATATGAATTACATATGGTGTACTATTTCTTCATGTGAATTTTGCAATGAAGAGTTTCAGTGGTGTACATATGACAAGCTATTAAACATACAGTACCTAGATGTATGGAGCAAGGGTGTAAAATAGTAGATAGTTATTTTAATTCTGATATGCTTTGCTAATAATTATGGAAGTCCTCCCATAAGGGAGGGATGACACGATGCACAGCAAAAAGGGATGGTAGACTGGATCGCAATGGAAAAAGGTTTATTGCTCAATATGTTACATGGCAACAAGTGAAAAAACACACAGTGGGCAGCCTCTAACGCGTTTCACGCTTCGTAGCGCTTTGTCAAAGAGTATTGGACATCAGAAGGATGATCCAATAAATAGCGCAAGCTTCCAATCAGAAAGCTCAGTTTCCTGTGTTCATATGATAAGTATCCCCCATGATGGGGAACACAAAAAGTAATAACTGGGAACACAATAGCGGCGCCTCTGGTGGGAGGCCGCAAAACCCAAGCGCAAATACATAACATACATTGATTTAAAAACAACAGCACTCGTCAGTGAAAACAGATGGTACATCAAAATCAACAGGAAAGATATTATAGCCTAAATATATATAAATATAGCCTGAGGATGATATAACAATATTTATAGTATACAAATATATCAAAGAATTATCTTAATCTACATATTTGTTATAGATTATATGACTGAATGCGGTATCAAAGAAAAAATAAATAATAATAAAAAAAATAACTGTATGGTAAACACATAATGTAATCCAATTGATACCATTATAGATGCATTGTATTCTAACCGAAAGAAAGAACAATTGTCCCAGAGCAAAATAACATGGAAAAGTATGTATAACTGCACATAATTGAAAAATATAGCATCGATATAATATAAATGAACATAAGAAAAATAAATGTAGCGTCAACAGCACAGAATAACTGTGTATATATATATATATATATATATTAATATGGATCAGGAGTCGAATTTACTAACACAGAGTTAAACTTACTCAATAAGGGTCTACATTTTGCCCCTTATGACTTTGGGCTTTTTGAAACTATTATTGACGTACAAAAATTTGTGAGGAAAATCACACTTAAAAAATTCTTTAATTCTAAAAAAAATCCGATGGTGTTAGTCCCGCCTCCCCCGGTGCGCAGACTGAGCTGCTCCTTCCCTAGAGCCGCTCATCCCTCCTCCTGCATGCGTCCCCTGTGGATGCGAGTTAAACACCTTTTCAGATCTGTGTGCGCTACAGGATATGAATTCACTTCTTGATGACCAGTCTGATATTGTTAATATCGATGACGATGCATCTTCCTTTCTTCTAGGTTCAGTTCATTAAAGTTTAAGAACAAGATCTACCTTTTATCCGACACACAGTAAAGGGCCTCATATAAAAACTTCCGAAAAATTAGTAGAGAGAGACTTATATACCATGGCACAAGGGCACAATTTTTCCCACCAATTATCACAATAACATGTCTCTGCAGGAACAAATGCCGACAAGGGCGGAGCAGTTGTCATTCAAAATTGTAATGATTATAAGAATGAAGTCATTAGACAACTGAGTAACTATCAATTGTATCTAAAACTCAAGTCAGATCCTACTAGTACTTTTCTGAGTCAACTCAGAAGTACTCTAGATCTGGGAGTGTTATTGTGGGTTATCAACGCAAATGAGAGGTCATTTTTGTATGTCGCGGAGCCCATTATCCCTATTTTCCATCACCTTCCTACGGTACATAAAACCCTTACCCTCCCACTCGGGAGACCAATTATAGCCAGTATGGGGTCTCTAGGTGATTGACTAGATATATTCAACTGTGGCTATTCTGAACACATGATACATAAAGCTTGGCCCCCTGCAGACGCACTTACCAGAACTCCCTCCTACTGTCTCTGTACGTTCTCCCTACCTACCAATTAGACTGTAAGCTCCTCGGAGCAGGGACTCCTCTTCCTTAAAAAGCACTTATTCCCATGATCTGTTATTTATATTATCTGTTATTTATTTGATTAGCACATGTATTACTGCTGTGAAGCGCTATGTACATTAATGGCGCTATATAAATAAAGACATACAATACCATATATCGACAAATTCCTTCAACTACTTGTCCATTCATTGCCTTCTTATATGAGAGACTCCACGGACCTTCTCAATTATTTATCTCCTTTACTTGGTCACCACACTACATTTGGGTCACTCTTGATGTCACTTCACTTTATACCATTATTGAGCACACTCATGGCATTTCTACTATTCAACACTATTTTTACACTTCCGACATCTCGTGCACAAAGCACATTTATCCCTGAATCTGTTTTATTCCTTCTCACACAACTATTTCCTATTTAACACCCATTATTATTTACAATCACGTGGCACTGCGATGGGCACATCATTTGCACCATCTTATGCCAATTTATTTATGGGTAAATGGGTAAGCACATTCATTTATGGAGCCACCAACACCTTTCGTTAAAATATAATTTTTTACCGTAGAGATATAGATGATCTTATTTTAGTTTGGGAAGGTGGTGTTTCTTTATTGGGACAATTTGTGGAGTACCTCAATTGCAATTATTATTTACAGTTCACTTTTACTTTGCACACGCATCATATTAATTATTTAGACATTTCTTTGTTTATTGATATTAATAATTCTATCTAATCCGATATTTTTCATAAAGAAAATTCAAAAAATGTTTTTCTGAAAGCAGACAGTGGACATGCTAGATCCCTTATTAAAGGAATCCCTAAGGGACAATTCCTAAGACTGAAGCAAATTTGTTCGACTACTGACCTATTCATACAACAGTCTAGGGATCTTGCATTAAGATTTATTCAAAGAGGATGTGTAACTTGCGACATAGAAAAAGGCCTTTGAACATGCTTATTTTGTGAATAGATCTGAGTTTATAATTCCAAAATCAATACATCTAATGATGATAAATCACTGTTTTTTTTTTTATAACTAAACACAGGAGACATGCTGATATTACATTTATTATCAACAAATATAGGGACATCCTTAAATTAGACATAGATCTAAAAAATATTGTTAAAAGATAAACCTAAATTTGTTTTCAGATGTGCCAAAACGTTATCTGCACACCTATCACCGAACGTATTCACCTCTCCCAAAACTCAGACTACGGGTTTCCAATCACGTCTGGGTTTCTTTAAATGCGGCTATTGCAGCGTTTGTACTAGAACGTTAAAAAATGTTGAATCCAAAGTTTCAAATACAAAATGAAGAGTTTCATGACTTATAATAGAAGTTTTGGGATTTATACTCTGAGCTGCGGGTGCGGTAAAAACAATATAGGCAGGACTATACGGCCATTGAAGTTACGCATAATGGAGCATATACGGTCCATAAAAAATGAGATATCAGATTCCCGGTGTCAAGAAACTTTTCGGAGTGCCCTCAGGGAAATATCAACTCATTTACCTTTAGTGCCATAGAGCACATTCAATTAGCCATTAGAAGGGGAGATTGTCAAAATCTATTGACCCGAAGAGAAATGTTTTAGATCCTGACCTTGGATACCCTCAATCCAGGGGGTCTCAACATCGATTGGGAACTAAAACATTTAATCTGAATAATATATTAAAGAATGGACAAAAGGGGTCTAGTTGAGTTACATTTCAAAGACCCAATGGAACAACGGTTTTTAAATATGCAGCGAAACATGTCGTTTAGCACGACTCGCGTTCTCGGAGTTGCAGGTGCACACGATGTCTTTATAAGAATATGTAACTTCTCACCGCCATAGACTTTCTTTGGCTGCAGCAAAACTCTGGGAATACTGAGTAATATTACATCTGCATAAAGCACAATCCAAAACATTTATCCAATTTACAGGATTCCTCTGAATAAATACAGTATACACCATTCAGTCCTTAACCTTTCTCCTTCGTGTAGGAAGTATAGGCATACCCCGCATTAATGTACGCAATGGGACCGGAGCATGTATGTAAAGCGAAAATGTACTTAAAGTGAAGCACTACCTTTTCCCACTTATCGATGCATGTACTGTACTGCAATTGGTATATACGTGCATAACTGATGTAAATAACGCATTTGTAACAGGCTCTATAGACTCCCCGCTTGCGCACAGCTTCGGTACAGGTAGGGAGCCGGTATTGCTGTTCAGGACGTGATGACAGGCACATGCATGAGCTGCCGTTTGCCTATTGGGCGATATGTACTTACTCGCGAGTGTACTTAAAGTGAGTGTACTTAAAGCGGGGTATGCCTGTATATCAGATGCTTCAAGAGTAACTAAATGGAAGGAGCAGGTGATCTCGACTTTAGTGTTAGATTTAGCACTTATCCTCTAAACAACATACATTATCCCCTTAAAATTACCCATCCTGGCATGTTTTATTGGACCTAATTCATTTTGATTACTCTTCTGCTTTTTCCTCTGCTTAAAACCTTTGCTGTCACAAAGAAGCAGAATTGGCTTACAATAACTGACAGGAAAAATTGTGCTCATTTAGAAAAGACGCCCGTTTACTGCTCATTTACCCCCAATGAAAATAACATCTCACTTCTTCGAAAGGATCATAAAAAGAAATGCCAGCTATAAATTAAGTAACTATTGTGATTCATGAGCCAGGGCCTTAAAACATGCAGAAATATTGTACATTTCATTAGGATTAGTCACTTCTACAAACTGTACAAGCTTTCATGTTTTGAAAAGTATGACAGTCCTTTAATCTTAATCTATTCAGCAACCTATTGGAAAGCAAAGTATATCTTACCCTCCCTATATTGAAGGTGTTCAACAGTTTACACTACAAATTGACCAAGCTCAACATATTTATTTTTTTTTACCTAAGGGTTAAAATCTCCTTACAGACTATTTGTTCTTTCAGCATGATTTACTCATTACTCCCCTGAGTGGATGTTCCTTGTAGTTCAGAGCAAAATGACTTATTTTGGCAGAGATGTTAGGGGTAAAATATGACAGATATTTGTCCAACTATACTGTTCCTAAACTGTGAATAAATCTGCCCTAGAAAAGCCCTCTTAAGACATCCTTGTGTAAAATAAACTCTGAATTATTGAAGCAACTCAAACAAGTATATTTGGGCTTGCACTTTAATATTTATTACTGACATAATTTGAAGCAACATACTACAAGAACGGAGTGTGTCTTGAGCATGCATCGCAGGCTCGCTGTCAAATGTAATACAAACAGCACATGTGGGGAACGTCACCAAATGCTTCTTTAAGAAATACATCACCACTTGGCGTCATTAAAAAAGTTTTTAGGGTTTCTTTATTATTCATAGAAAAAATGAAGAATAACATACCATCATAACATATATGTCATATACATTGAGATGTCCAAATTGTAAAACATCCTGGAGTACATACAGAGGAACCTCCCCCAGGCTGACTCTGCCCACATTATGTTCACATTATTTTGCACACATGGGGAATGTTTGAATGGTCTCTTCAGGGCCGCAGATGAGATGCAAATAATATGCAATTGAGGCGTTGTTATATCTCGTATTCAGTGTAGCCCATGTCCCCCCCCAGCCCTCCCCAGGTCGCAGATTGGACCTCTAGGGTGTAGTGAGGGCTGGCTACATGTATATGGTGGTCCATATCTGCTTGGAACAGGAGGGCCTGAGTCTCCCGCGTTGGTATTGGGGACAAAAGGGCCAGGCTTCTGCGGTATATGCCTCCATTCTTTAGTGGTTGTGGTGCAGCGCCTCCATTCTCTGGCACAACCTAGGGGATAGGTTGGAATCTTCCCAGAGAAAGCCCTGGTCCCAGGGCGAGAGATTCCAATCTCACACAGTCTTATATAAAACAGCAATGTCTTTATTGTCTTATCTCAGTGATGCAGCACACAGCAGCAGTTCATGGGCAGTATTAGTCACGGCAGTACACAGGTATCTGACCTCCTCTCCTCCTCCTCCAGGATTTGTACCCCTGCAGGATGGCTGTAACGGGGCCTCAATACCTCTACCTCCACCTGAGGGTAGGCCCTCTGGGTGAGGCTAGATCTCCCCCATCACCCCCTCAGCAGGGTGAGGGGCATTGGTCCACTACAGCTGTATCAGCTCTACTCAGACGGGCTCTGAGTTCTTCTCTCCTGTCTCCTCCAAATGTACTCAGCTCTCTCTCTCTCTCTGAACTGTGCAGCTCACATACTCCTCATCAGCTCCCAGGACAGACTGGACTATCTGTCACATTCTCCTCTCTCATCAGACTCACGACCTGCACTCTCCAGACTGACACTCCTTTCTCTCCAACAGAACTGACTAACTCAGACACACACAGGAGCAGCCCACTAAATAGATACAGCCCTGCCCCTTATGATGTCAGCAGGACCTCCCCTCTGTCTCAGGCCTACCACAGAGTCAGGGGCCTACCTCTATCAAGCAAGGCAGGGCTTGGTGGGGGGAAAAAACCCATGATTACTACTGGCGCCTGGAGTAAGCTCTTAAGAGGGCTTACTCCAGTAGGAGAAGGATTGGTAGCCCACTATTTCTTACAGGGGCTACACTCTCCCTCTGGTGGAAACCAATGGTCCTCACTTGGACCTAACTTTAGCAGCACCTCCTGCGGAGAGCAAACCTGGGAAACAACACATTGCATGTTAGGACATTAGCAAGCCATCCACCAGATGGCGTAACAACAACAATAGCCGGGTACTCCCAACGGGGAGAACCAACTAGTAATAGTGCTTTGGGTCAGGCTTCCGTACCTTTCTCCCATTATGGTCAGTTACAGTTATATAGTAGGGCTGTACCGACCCAGATTCTGGCCGGTAGATTACACTGTGCATGTATATGCACCATCCTATACTCCAGACCCGGACCACCTCACTGATTCGGTCCTCATTGTGGTAACCCGCCTTACCAAACTTTGTTCTTAAGTATTCTTGTACGGCCTCCCTGAGCCAACTGTCTCGGTTCTCTTCAATTTCTCTCATTATGGGTTCAGGCACATAAGGATACTCATACCGTGGGACTGTCTATACCGGAACATTATGGCTCTGTCTGCCCGGCTCAACTTGGTCAGTTTCTTAGGGCCCGCCCTGCTTGGCAGTACCCAAAACTCTGGTTCTACCGGAGCAATATCGTCATACAGAATACTAGGCCCCTTAGGAAGAATAATCTTCTGCTCTATCTCCTAGTACCGGTGTTCTAATTCATCCGCCACCTCCTGAGGAGTATAGGCACCTACCGCCCACCAATGATCACAATGATCAACTATATTGTTCCTGATTAACAGGAACCTGGTGCGGTCCATACCTGTATGGTACCCAGTGAACAGGTGCTCACCACTTGTCACGGTGCTCGTACTCTGATAAGTATCTACCTCCGACTCCACCTGTGATGAGACACTGGACGTACCCGCCTCTGTAGAGCGCGAGCAATCTCTTCTCCCTTTGGCGTTGAAGTACCTAGTAGGGTTCATTTTGTGGACCACTGTGCTTACAGTCCCGACCTCAGCAGTAGTATGGGACCCTCGGGCCCTCCCTCTAGATACAGGAGAAAATGGTACAGCGTTAGTTATACGAATTACATTTGCATACGGTATCTCTCCATCAGATCCTTCATCACTTAACTCCCAATCCCGCAAGTTCTTGGAGTACTTGGGATATTTCGTTAACTTATCCCCGCTAGGTCTCGTTGGTAATACTTGTGACGGGGCAGGGGCAGTGGCCGGGGCAAGGGCGCTAGGGGCTTGGGCGGGGGCAATGTCCATTTCCATGTCCAGCAAGAGGGTAATCCCGCGACCAGTTGGCAGTTTCTTGCTTGCTCTCTCCGCTGAGCTCCTTGATCCTCTGCGAACGCCGTGGCGCTCAAGGGTGGCCAGTGCAGCCGCCATGGCGGCTCCTCGGGCCGCAAAGATGGCCGCCGGTCCTCCGTGCCAGCCGGAACCAGAAGTGTCGTCATCGTTGCCGCCCGCGGAATCTCCATCCACTCCGTGGTCACGCACCGGAAGTGCGTCGAGGACCGGAAGGGGTGGTAGTGGATCATCGGGTCCGCGGACGGGTAAGTAGGCCACGCGCCTCTCCTTCTCGTCCTCTGCAGGGTCCGTCTTCACCTGGCGGGAGTAAGGGGGTGGTGGAGTCTCCTTACCGCTCCGCTGCAGGCTGATGTACTCTGGTCCCTCTGGATCCGCCTCCGACGCCGTCTCCGCCGCACTGGGAGTCACCACGGCCGTGGGACTTCTACGGGCCTCAGGCCGCAACAGCGCTCGCCGTCGGGAGGTGTCTGGACTCATCTGATCCCTCTCCGGTAAGTGGACTGCCATCTTTGTTACAGCTGGGGTGGTTCGCCGGTAGGCGCATCGCCACCGATGAGACGCCATCTTCTTCCTCCGAAGACGACTTGGTCGGATCCTCCGCTAGGGAGTCACCTGGATCTTTTGCGGCACCGCCAGTGGGTAGTAGTATGAAACGGGCCCGCTCCGGTACCTTCACTGCGGTCGCGCTCATTCCCGTCGGATCTCCGCTCGGCTCTATAGTTGGCTGGGCCTTGGTTCCCACCTCGGCAGGGGTGCAGGGAACTAGGGCAGCCTCGTCGGTCGTCTCCGCCACCTCCGTTAGTGTTCCCGGAGAGGCACCCCGAGGGGTCTTGATCATGGGCCACGGTTCAGTAGGCCACAAGTAGAACGTGCCACATTGAGGGCATCGTCCCTTCGTGCTTGGGGCCGGTCCGGGTGTCCTGTAGTGTATACACAGGGACCGGAGGTACTCTTGGCCGTCGAGTTCCACTACCAGGAAGCCTCCTGGGAACTGGAACGTGGTCATGCTTAGCTCTGACATTTTTAGTTCAGGGGTGGAACAGTTCAGTGTTTCAGCTCCTTGCTCTTCAACAGTCAGGCAAAAGTGAAGTTCCTCGCTCTCACTTTCTGTCCCTCCCTTCGCTGGGGAGGACACTCCTGATTGGCTCTCCTTGTGCCCTCTCCCTCTGGTGGAAACAAGAGGAGGGGCACTCCTTCTTTCAGTGTGACGTGGCCTTGTCTGTTGGCCAGTCACAGCACAGGTGGGTGGGCTTTCGGCTTTCGCTCCGCTCCTTTTCCAGGGGATCTGGGTTTGGCGCCAAACCCCTGCACATCTCCCTCCACATTTCTCTCACAGTCTCTTTGCACGATTCACGTGAGCGCTCAAGGATTGGCGGGAATCGCCATTTTAGCTCAGCTGCTAACTGCTGGGCCGTGGATCGTGCTGCTGTCGCCATTTTGGACTCTTTCTTGCTCCGCGGAGCACATGTAGTGATGGCGTCCATCTTTGATGAGCCCACCAAATGTATATCACCGCTATTCTCAGTGTCTAGTGCAAAACTCGTTCCTAGACACTGACTATACTCACTGACACTCTCTGATGCTCTCTGCATGCTATCAGACTGTTGCCCACTAGTATGATGTGGCATACCCCAGGCTAGGCAGAACTCCTTCTCTGTGCACCGCACTCGCTGACGGCTCCTACAAGTACTCTGTGGTGTGTTTTATCTGGGTGCTGCTAGTGTACCGGGCATCTCCCTACGTACGGGCGTCTCCTACTTTTGGCCACTCATAGTGCGGGCCCTGGGCCATGGTCCCTGGACAAGTTAACAGGCTAACCCCCCCAGTTGCCTCACACTACCTGCCTCAAGGGACAAGGACAGCTATAGCCTCACACCCATCTTACAACTCCCTCTTAGGGCACCCAGGGCGTACTGTGCGGGAATCCACGCTCCCCTGACTACCCCTGGTATTACATGCCCTTCTCTCTCCAGTACTTGCACAGAAGGTGCACTTCACTCTTCCCGCTCTGCCTTGTTGAAAGCCTGTCCTGTTCTGGATCTCAGCAGATCGCCTCCAAATGTAGCCCATGTGTGTCCCCCCCCAACCCCCGGTCGCAGATTGGACCTCTAGGGTGTAGTGAGGGCTGGCTACATGTATATGGTGGTGCATACCTGCTTGGAACAGGAGGGCCTGAGTCTCCCGCGTTGGTATTGGGACAACAGGGCCAGGCTTCTGGGGTATATGCCTCCATTCTTGTGGTTGTGGTTGTGGTGCAGCGCCTCCATTCTCTGGCGAAACCTAGGGGATAGGTTGGAATCTTCCCAGAGAAAGCCCTGGTCCCAGGGCGAGAGATTCCAATCTCACACAGTCTTATATAAAACAGCAATGTCTTTATTGTCTTTTCTCAGTGATACAGCACACAGCAGCAGTTCATGGGCAGTATTAGTCACGGCAGTACACAGGTATCTGATCTCCTCTCCTCCTCCTCCAGGATTTGTACCCCTGCAGGATGGCTGTAACGGGGCCTCAATACCCCTACCTCCACCCGAGGTTAGGCCCTCTGGGTAAGGCTATATCTCCCCCATCACCCCCTCAGCAGGGTGAGGGGCATTGGTCCACTACAGCTGTATCAGCTCTACTCAGACGGGCTCTGAGTTCTCCTCTCCTGTCTCCTCCAAATGTACTCAGCTCTATCTCTTTCTGAACTATGCAGCTCACATACTCCTCTCATCAGCTCCCAGGACAGACTGGACTATCTGTCACATTCTCCTCTCTCATCAGACTCACGACCTCCATTCTCCAGACTGACACTCCTTTCTCTCCAACAGAACTGACTAACTCAGACACACATAGGAGCAGCCCACTAAATAGATACAGCCCTGCCCCTTATGATATCAGCAGGACCTCCCCTCTGTCTCAGGCCTGCCACAGAGTCAGGGGCCTACCTCTATCAAGCAAGGCAGGGCTTGGTGGGGGGAAAAAAAAGCATGATTACTACTGGCGCCTGCCCTTACCAGGGCTTACTCCAGTAGGAGAAGGATTGGTAGCCCACTATTTCTTACAGGGGCTACATCAGTATAGTCTGTTAGCTAACAGGGACACTAAAATCATATAACAGCTAAAAGGGACACTAACCAAATACATCTGGAATAGTACAGACCCAAAGAGAAGTCTTCCCTCATAATAGAACTAGGACCCTATCTGCATATCATGTAACCAGGGTATAAGGGTGACGAGTATTCCAAGCTGTTTTATGAATGATACCCATTAAGATTAGCTGTCACCCTGTGAAATTCAATAATAAATACCATAGCCTCAAAGCGAAAAACACGGTAGAGTATATTATAATTGGATCCGAAAACAAACCTAGTTCTAAGTGTAACACCCTTTCCCTCCTCCTCGGGGAGATATGGGTGTTATGGTGCTACTGTACCTGTTAGGCTTACAAAAGGCCTTAGCCTCCGTGTTTGGGGTGGCTGGTGCAGCGCCTCCACCCATAAGGATCCCTGCTTTGGTGGGATAGCCGCTCACGGGAACCGGTATACCTATTTGGTATACCTCCAATAACCATAATCACAACAAAGAATGTACAACCTATTTACTATGGTCCCATAGTCTCAGCAATACAGTTTACACACAAATCACAGTAATTGTCCCCCAAAGTACTGAGGGTGCCCTGGGTGCCTAAAACCCAATGTTCCGTCCAAATAGTCCCATCCAGATATATGTAAGGGCAGTGTTACCCTCCCAGTGTGGTTGGTGGTACCTTCCTGGCTACTCGAGTACACCAGGGGATTTGTAGACAGACGGCAAGCGTGGTGCCACAATGCAGGGCCTCCAACACAATCCCTTTCTCGCCTTACATCCCGTAGCACAGCGTGATCGATTCTGCTAAGCTTGGGGAATCCTCCGCTACGGTTCCGTCTGCTCCGCTGAGTTGTCCGTATACTAAGGGACAAGTCCCTTACTATGGGCCGGCCATACAATGCATCCACTACCGTGTAGGGGATACTACCTGGGGCCTATGGCGAACGGATCTGACCTAGTCCAGGGGGGCTTGACTAGCTCCCCGGACACTACCTCTCCCTTTGCTGGCTACGTCAGGACTGAGCACGCCACCTCCAAACCGTGGAGGAAATCCTGAACGACAGGACCTCCTCTTCCTGCAGCGCCGACCTCAAGATGGCCGCTGTCTTACAAACAGTCCATATGTATGTGGCTGTGCCAGCCACAACACGGCCGCCACAGCTCACTAAACCCTCCCACGTGACGGGACAACTGTCAGGGAGGAAGCAAGGGAGGGTACCCTACTACATAAGAAACGTAAATAGTTTCTAAATAGAGCGCACAATAATCTAATCATAACAGATTCCCAACATAAGTCTACATCACATTATTCTGTTTTTTAATAATCTTTTTTATATATTTAATAATTTTTAATATACAGTAGTCTCTAGGGTCACCTAGGATGTTCGTATGATATTAATAAGCAACACAGTATTTACGATAGCAGTGGTACTGTGAAAACCAGCAATCAATGAACCTCTGTGACCGGATTCGCGCAGGGGATTACTAAGGCAACCATGAACAGAGGAAGCCCACCCACCCCTGAAGTTCTATTGAACGAAACGCGCATCGGGTATTAGTGATGTCAGACGTTGTGACGTCACAAACGTGACTGTGACGCTAGTCTTGTAGATATACATAGTAACATATGATATTATTATACTATAGTAGCATTTGGAAGGGCACTTATTAGAGATACTTTAAAAGGATATACTGCACAAACAATAGTGGAGCAGCATTTGAGAGATTAGGCTCCGTGCAGTGCGCGTCTACAGAATTTAGTATATACTGTAGCTACTGTGAGAGTATTCTAAACTGAAGCACATTTTGAGAAGTAATCAGTCCTTTTTGCACCTTGCACTGTGTGTATGTATGTATGTATATACTGTATGTATGTATATACTGTATATATATATATATATATATATATATATATATATATATATATATATATACACACACACACACACACACACACACACACACACAGACACTGACCTGAACAACACACACACAGACCCTAACTTGCACAGCACACACACAGACCCTGACCTACACCACACACACACAGACCCTAACCTGCACAACACTCACACAGACCCTGACTGGCACAACACAGACCCTGACCGGTACAACACACAAACAGACCCTAACATGCACAACACACAAACAGACCCTAACCTGCACAACACACACACAGACCCTGACATGTACAACATTCAAACAGACCCTGACCGGTACAAAACACACACATAGACCCTGACCTGCACAACAGTCACTCAGACACCCAGTCAATGACATCACATCAACACACACAGACTGACCTACACACACTGTCCTACAGGAACCAGCTCTGCAAGGAAGAACAACCATGCAGGTGCTCCTCTGGGGCTGACTTTGAAGCTGCATGTTACTCTCTGTTATAGCACAACAGCTCCGTTCTTGCGGATACTGGCCCCGCTCCCTGTTGATATTGGCCCGCCCCTGATGCTATTGGTCACGCCCCCAGATTATACTGGCCACACCCCCTGACAATACTTGCCCCGACCCCTCCATCTCTGCCCCCCAAACTGGGACATTTTAAAGATCCACTCCTCTACCCCATGAGGGGGGAGAGGTGAACTGAAACAACTTGGAACACTTCCTCCCTAAGGCTCAGAGGGGGAGGCACAGAGTCAGCACCAGGATTGGTTGTACACAGACTCCCTTTCACCTCCACCCCAGTCACACAGAGAGGCAGCATGAGGATGGGTAAACCCACAGGATAGCCTGTCACTGCCTGTAGCTACTAGGGCTTACGTGACAGGGAGGCAGAAAGATAGTCTGGACCAGCCATGGCTATGCAGATATAAAGGGACGTGTTTTCATCTTGTGTATCTTAATATTTTACCCCAAGTTTTCCCCATCTGCACCAATTTGCAATTAGGGGAGTATCAATAGGATGACTTTTCTGTAGCATACATGGTAATGGGATTGATCAAATTCAGCCCCCCCAAAAATGTACACAAGATGTAGAATACTGCTTCTTACATTGAATGCAACTGAAAGAAAAATGGCACAGTGCATCAAAGCAGTTTTTAGTACACCACGTTTTATATATTGAATAAATAAATCATGCAGATACAATCCTATTTTCTGTAACATCTGCAGTCAATATACAGTACTACTACAGGATTCATTTATAGGCAAGAACAACTTCAACATTTTCTTAGAATTGGGCTGTCGCATGTTTTAAGTTTTTTTTCAGTCTGATACCACCACAGAAACAAGCTCCTGCATCAATTATATTGTTTCATTCCTGCGGTGTTGGAAAAGCCAGCACAGAAGGAAAAGCCAGCACAGAAGAGGTTAAGGCCGCGATAATAGTGGTGGCGTGCGTGCGATGCCGCGCGCCTCCGGAACAAAATGTATGTACCCTCACGATGCCGCCCATAGAGCACGCGACCAGGGCCATCTTAACAACATTAGGGGCCCCCGGGCAAAGCAGTGCACGGGGCCCGGCCTACACTGTCGCTCCCAGCCTCCCACGCGCTCACTAGCAGTAGCAGGCACCGGAAGTGCTGCACTGCTAGGCTGCGAGCGGTCGTGACGCGAGCGGGTGCCAGGTGGGCGGAGAGCGAGCGGAGCCGGGGTTCCACTTCCAGGAGGGGGAGAGCGAGCGGAGCCGGAGTGCCGGGCGGGGGGAAAGCGAGCCGGGGTGCCAGGTACTGCGGAGGGGGGAGAGCAAGCCCTCCTAGCTAGACTTAGAATGGAGATTTTTTTAGCCTTGGTGGGCACGCATGGGTAGGGTTGCCAGGTGGCTTGTCCAAAAATACTGGACACCCACGCCCCCCCCCCCCCCCCAAACACATATAAAAAATACCCCCACACCCCCCAAATGCATTTAAAAAATACCCTCACCTTCCGCAAATACATTTAAAAAATACCCTCATTTCCCCCAAATACATTTTAAAAAATACCCCCACCTCCCCCAAATACATTAAAAAAAATACCCTCACCTCCCCCAAATACATTAAAAAAAATACCCCCACCTCCCCCAAATACATTTAAAAAAATACCCCCACCTCCCCAATACATTTAAAAATATACCCCCACCTCCTCAATATATTTAAAATATACCCCCACCTCCTCAATACATTTAAAATATACCCCCACCTCCCCAATACATTTAAAATATACCCCCACCTCTCCAGTACATTTAACAAATACCCCCACCTCCCCAATACATTTAAAAAATACCCCCACCTCCTCAATACATTTAAAATATACCCCCACCTCCCCAATGCATTTAAAATATACCCCCACCTCCCCAATACATTTAAAATATCCCCCATCATCATGATCTCATCTCCTCAGGCTGGCCCCAATCACCATCTTATCCCCCCCCCGTCATCTCACCCTGCCCCTCAATCCTGTCACCATCTCACCCTGGCCCCCCCATCCTGTCACCATCTCACCCTGCCCCGTCACCATCTCACGCTGGCCTCCCCATCCTGTCACCATCTCACCCTGGCCCCCTCATCCTGTCACCATCTCACCCTGCCCCAATCACCATCTTATCCCCCCCCCCCCGTCATCTCACCCTGCCCCTCCATCCTGTCACCATCTCACCCTGGCCCCCCCATCCTGTCACCATCTCACCCTGGCCCCCCCATCCTGTCACCATCTCACCCTGGCCCCCCCATCCTGTCACCATCTCACCCTGGCCCCCTCATCCTGTCACCATCTCACCCTGCCCCATCACCATCTCACCCTGCCCCGTCACCATCTCACCCTGGCCCCCCCATCCCCAATCTGTGTCCTTACCTTATTGCCAGAAAGGACACAGACTTCTCTGGGCTGCCGGGGTGTGGGCTCTGCCCCAGCTGTCCTCTCCGTTCCTCCAATCAGGGACAGGCTGCACACAGAGACACACACACGAGTGCTCCTGCCCGGCCACCGTCTCATTACTACTCTCTGCACTGCCTGCCCTCGCGCTGCCCTCCGCCACCACAAAAATGTATTACCTCCGATTTAAAAAACAGACACCTGGCAACACTACGCATGGGCCGGGCGCATGGGCCCACCTAGGCTGTGGGGCCCCAGGGCAACTGCCCAGCGTGCCCATATTTTAAGACGGCCCTACACGCGACGCCGCCCCGATTCTCGACAAGACAAAGAATTTTGTCTTTGCCACGCGACGGCCGGGTCACCTTAGGCGTGGTTCAGCCAATGAGGGCAAAGCGTTCGCGTGATATCACGGCCACGCCTCCACCACCCCGCCTCGCATGACATTGCAATTCTATAGTGCATGCTTCGCAAGAGCGAAAGGCGCGCGTGAAGTGACGCGCTACGTCGCGCACGCCCCCGCTATAATCGCGGCTCTATTAGAAGTGCCGTCAGTTGCTGGTTTGCTGCTTTAATATATATTCTTTATATTTTAACTACTTTAACGTACAAGCATTAAATTGTGCACCAATTGAATAAGCTGTTCTAACCCTTTAGAAGGCAAAGTTCTTGCCTTTCATACAATATCTAAGCTCCTACAACAAAAGCAAGAATAATACACATTTGAATGAATTGCACTATACTTTCAAACACTGAAAGCCGTTGTGCGTTCTGAAGATTTATACATATTTATTTGTTTCACTTACAAATCCTTAGACTTAGTCCAAGCCTGTGTCGTTTTTTTTTTTTGGCAGGCAAACTCGTGGGCTTAAAAATCCACCATCAGTCATCTGATTTGTATCAAAAGCAGACAGAAACCCTGCAGAGTGTAAACCTTGGGCCATCTGACAAAAATCTGCGGACACAGTCAGCCCTGTAGCTCACACCTCACAGGAGTAACGTGATCCTCACCCACGTCAGTAATAGCGTCTTACTCTCTCGTATGTTTTAAATATTCCTGGAGCTGCCCACCCCAGCCTACTTACTTCTTGCCATTCTTCTGCTTTCCAAGTGTAAACTGGACATTCCGCTGTTTGGCAGTGCTGATCGGAAACAGGTCTGGTGGACTGATTACACTCAGTTTCTCTGGCCACTTTCTGAGTGTCGCTTTGGCAGTGTACAGCTCGCAGTTGAATTCCTCTTCCACATTTAACTGAACACTAACCAGAAGAAGAAGAAGAAGAAGAAGAAGAAGAAGAAGAAGAAGAAGAAGAAGAAGAAGAAGAAGAAGAAGAAGAAGAAGAAGAAGGGTGTTTGTAAGTTTGTGTTTTTTTGTTTGATATACTGTAGCTACAAACCAAAAGTTAATGTTTTAATGTGTACAGTTCATGTTGTTTGGCTATGTATATATTTTCATATAGAGTCAAGTTTAGGTACCATCATTTTTTTGTATTTTATATCAGTTATTACCTAACCCTATTGTTTTTATCCTCTTATTGATCTATAATTCTTTGAATATTACAAGTTTGCAAGGAATATTAACCTGACTGATTAATTAACAATATAATAGCTTTGCTAAATATTGTTTCGTTTTTTTTTATGCCTGTAACATTGCAAAGCTTAGCATTACAGAGCAGCAGAGGGGTTTAAACCAGCTTTTACATTAATTATGAATGAAACCAATTTAAAATTATTTTATAAATCAAAAATAAATCTGTTTTCCTAATCGTCATGCATCCAGACCTGTATGGTGTGACCGTGTTCTGTAATATTTAGTACTAATTTTAAAAGGATTCTTTTATGTACCAAGCAAATGTACATATAAATCAGTATTCTTTAAAAGCTAAATAACAGTCATAGATTTACTTTAGTAATAGCTTATTTTTGTAAGAAAGTTCCACAACCAGATATAGTTTATTTACTCCTAATTAGATCACACGAAAGAAAACATGATGGGATAAAAAATTATTTCTTATATATGAAAAACAGCTAAAGAGCATTTGAGACTAAGATAATGGCGTGTCAAAAAAGATCTGCACTTTTCCGCACCATCTGCCTATTTTAAACCAGCTCAGTGTTCTCTTCAGTATTGTAATGTAACGTATATTCTAGCCAATAAAACTGAGCAATGATACAGCTATTCTTGCCAGAAGTAAACAATTCCCAATAAGGTGAAGCGAATATAATGGATTAGACTACAGTATACAGTACTGTATTTCCAGTCATTCAAAAGACTGTGCCCTTACGTTTGTAACACAGGTAGCTAACACCAGTTCTCAAGGGCTACCAAAAGGTCAGCTTTTCAGGATATCCTTGCTTCAGCACAGGTGGCTCACTCAGTGGCTCAGTTTTTGACTGACGGAGCCACCTGTGCTGAAGCAGGGATATCCTGAAAAGCTAACCTGTTGGTAGCCCTTGAGAACTGGAGTTGGCTACCTCTGGTTTAACAAATACTAATATAATGTCGATTTATTTCTAGCAGCAGGTTTAGGGCAATTATTACCAAAGTGAAGAAAACTGTTCTCAAAATGTAGGAGCATATTTTCCCTACGGTAACCCAAGGTGAGGCCGCTGAATAAAACGGTTATGTTAGATATAGGGGGTGGTGTTTATGTTTTGTATGCGACGGATAATGCTTACATAAAGTACTCATTTATCTGCCAAATAGCTGAGTAACTTTGCTATGTCTAGTCTGGAGTACACATAGCAAAGCACGCATGTGTGTTTTCAGCTTGTCATGTTAACAGTGCCACATGGTCATACCATCCTTTGTTAGGCATTTTCAGGAATGCACACATCACACTCACGTACTGCACACACATTTGGCATTTATCAAGCAAAGGTTCTTTGATTCATCAGTGAAAAGGAAAATAGTATGTTGAGCAATTCAAAGCAGCCTTATACAAATGCCATGTGCTTCCACTATATGCCATGTGCTTCCACTATACGCCATGTTTTCCCCTTGTGTCTTGTAGGGGAGAAAGCTGCAATGGGACTCTGAGTGCTTCAAACACTTCAAGCTCCTACTTTCTTTACACATTATAACTTAATCAACAGACCATTCCTGGTCGGATGAGTTAATTTTCTGTGGTAGAATCATGCACATGAGATTATTTCTCTCTGTTTTTGTTTGCAAATGAGTAGATGGCAGAGAGGGCTGAGTTTGGGGGTCAGCTGCTGTAACTAATAGAGGTTCAATAATGATCTCCAACTCTGTGGTAGGCAACATCATATTGTCCAAGGGATGCACATACAGCCATTGATCCCTCAAAAAGTCTGCATATTACCCATATACATACATATTTATCAGCACAGGAGAGGAGCTGACAGTACTGTATTATTAATGCAGGAGAGGAGTGGGTAGTACAGTATTCATCAGTCCATGAGAGGAGCGGGCAGTACTGTACTATCAGCACAGGAAACGAGCGGGACTGTACAGTATCAGCCCAGGAGAGGAGCGGGCAGTACAGAATTTATCAGCACAGGAGAGGAGCGGCAGTACAGAATTTATCAGCACAGGAGAGGAGCGGGCAGCACTGTATTTATCAGCACAGGAGAGGAGGGGGCAGTACTGTATTTATCAGCACAGGAGAGGAGCGGGCAGTACTGTATTTATCAGCACAGGAGAGGAGCGGGCAGTACTGTATTTATCAGCACAGGAGAGGAGCGGGCAGCACTGTATTTATCAGCACAGGAGAGGAGCGGGCAGTACTGTATGTATCAGTGCAGGAGAGGAGCGTGCAGTACTGTGTTTATCAGTACAGGAGAGGAGCGGGCAGTACAGTATTTATCAGCACAGGAGAGGAGCAGGCAGTACCGTATTTATAAGTGCTGTTATTAAGCAGCTGAGGAAGCAGGGAGAAGCTAAAATCCTGACCAGTTCCCTCTGCACTGGGAAGAGTGCAAGATTGGCCTGCTGCGGCAGCCAAAGTCGGGGGCCACAGGTGATGCTCCCAAGGGCCGCATGCAGCCCCCTCCCCCCCTAGGTCACCTGTTGCACACCAAGCTCTAATGAAATGAGGCTCCTGTTATTGGTAAGTATGTGGTCATACTTGGTCTTATTTTTGTATTGTAGAATGTTCCAGTATGTACTAAACTTGAAATGTATATTCTATGTAAATATGAATTAGGCCAATTTGGGTTATTGAGATTTTTGTCATGGAAAAAAACAAAAGGGAGGTCATAATGTTATAGAGCATGGTTCTTACTGCTTACGACATGCCATTATTCAAAAAGCATTGCAATTGGGCCACTTCAAATCTTATTAAATAAACAAGAGCCTTAATCTTTCATTGAAAATTCACATAAAACTTTGGCCCATAGCGTTCACAACTAACACATGGGTGCCATATTAGAAGGATGCCCTCTCCCCTCGTACACTGCTCATGCTTTTCCTGAACAATCACTTAATCAGTCAGCAAATTAAGGTTATAAAGCCGACATGTTCCCATTACACTTCTTTATTGTTTCACTTTAAAACCACTACAGAGTCGCATTACCATTACGCATACGTGCAGACCCTGCAGGGAGTATAGGGGAAGAAAGAGACTTTAGGGATTTCATTAAGAACACTTTGAAGCTGCATCACTAGTTTGCTGACGCCTACACATTGAGACTACACATGTGTTGCAGACTGTCATGTCTTATTTTGCAGCAGAGAGTTGAATACTACAAAAACTGCACAGTAATCTCCTAATCAATACTTTTGGTCTATGGCCAGCAGAGATTTGTTTAACAGCTCTATGTACCCCACCCCAATTCCATCCTGTGTCTGAACCATGTCAGTCCAGGGATTCTGAATGTGTAATGGGGATGTAACGGCCCTATGGTACATTTTGCCCCTTTCAGTTACCAGTGTGAGGCAATAATGTAACTGTCCTCTTCACTTATCAGTATAATCATGTACTATTGAAAGGCCTTTGTATAAACTGAATTAAAGAGCACAGAGATGGGAAAGTCGTTTAAGAGGTCAAATATATATATTTTTAATATTCTGTAAAATGAGTACGCTGAAATGTGGGCGAGTTTCCCCTCTTATAACTCTTATCTGCGAGTTGGACAGGATCTGCCTTACTTTGCCACTTACAGTAAACATTATCTGTCTCCTATTGTGATCAATATGGGACTGCAGAGGCCGTCAGCGTTATACCATGAAACCAACATTGTGGACCTTTTCAATATGCTGCGATCCATCTCCCTTTTTGGTCAAGAAGAATTTCGCTGAATATTCTGGAGGCCAGGGTCATGTGTAAGATGATTAGCCCAGATAGTTTCAACTCGGCCCTCTTTTCAAAGCACAACAAGTTCTGTATCTTTTCTTTACTTTATTTGGGGAAAGCAGCATAAAAGACAGGCACTTGTGAAGAGATGTTTGTGTTTGGATAATGTCTCTCTGTGGGTGCTTGGTAGTTAAGGGCAGGTGAAAAGGGTAATCCTACCACTACAGCAGTTACAGCAGGGTACTCACTCAGCCGGTGGTGAAGGTGGAAAAGGAAGTGAGGGGCAAGGGTCACACTAAAAGTGAAGTGAGACTGCACTAACTGTCAGCAAGGACAGGGGGGGGGGAGGGAATGGGAAAGCCCATTAACTTGGAGGACTGGAGATGTTGCCAGAGTAACCAGGGGTGTGATAGACTGGAAGAAAAAAGGGCTACATAATGTATCCATTCCATCTGCACTGGGATTAAACTGCAAGGAAAGCGACATCCAAGTACAGCTAGCAGGCAGAACTGCCAAGGGAAGGGGGGCCGAAACAGAGAAGGCAGACATGGGTATTTCTGTTCCATGACACTGAACCCAAATGAATAGTGCTCAAATCTTCCCAAGATCACTTGAAAATGGGCCTTTATTTCCTAGTTTCATATTGTGCAATTAATTAGAGATGAGCAAATGTGTCAAAATTCAAGCCGCAAATTTTTTACACCGTTTTGAACCAAATTTGCTTCACTGCCGAAACTTCGCATGCGGATTTGTCCGTAAAAAAAGAGATTGGGCAAATGATCCTAAAAGCACCGTCATTTTCGCTTCGCCCTCCCTTTCCGCGAATGGCATAACATCGGCCAGCAACTGTTTATACATTCGTTTGAGCCAAATGTTGGCAACAGATAGACGCTTCACTTGCGCTGGGGCAGACATTCGAACCTTTGGTTTAATGATTAAAAAAAGCTGAATGTGCTGACCGGAGACTGCGCTGTGGATATCCATGGCTGCGAAGAAACGGCACATTCACAGCACATCTCAAACAGTTAATACCAAAAAAAACTTTACAGAGTTTGTTTTCACCAGTCTAATACAGGGGTGTGCACAGTTTCCTACATGCCCCCCCCCTGTCTCCTCCCCCCCCGGCTCGCGCCCCCCCCTCCCTGCATGGCTCCGGCGTCAAATGACAGCGGGGTCATGTCACATCACGTTGCCATGGCAAAATGACGTCGCGTGACCCCACGGCGTCATTCGACGCCGGGTTGCCATGGAGATGCGTCGCTGGAAGGAAAGGTAAGTAAAAGTTACAGTGGCCTCACGCGATTGCCGGCATTGATTTTAAATGTTTTCAGGGAAGCGCGGGGCCTCTGTAACAGGCGCGCCCCCCGCCCCCCCCAGAAAATCTCGACCCCCTGGTCTAATGTACCTTATTTGAGCATAACTGTTTAATGGCATCAGAAATCACAGATACAATAATTAGAAACACATGTTGCACTGCCATGACATGCTAAATAACGTTTAAATACATTTGACTATAGTTTTAAACACATGCTTCTCCGTTTTTCCTCAGTTCTCATGTACAGTATGGTGAGCGCTTAAGTAATAGTTACAAAACCAAATAGTTAGCATTCTCCAATACTTTTCAACTGCCAACTTTTCCTCCAACAAACACCAGCTCATAAACTGCTTCACTCATTTAATTTTTCTTCTTTTTCACTACTATACGAGTAACAGGGGAAATAAACAAGCAACTTTGAAGGCATTAAAAAAAAAAACCCACTATAGTCTTTACTATAATCTATTTTTATTTTTGTTAGTGATGGAGTGAATGAATGAATATGTGATTTGAAAATCATTCATGGGTGTGTGCAAAAAAAAAAAAAAGAAAGAACAGGAAAAGGAAGATTGTGGTTTAAGCACCAATGTTAATCGAAACCAGATGGACCGTGTCACTCAGTGTTGCTACTAGCAGTTGCATATAAATATGACTTTGCTTGCGCCAAGTGGGTGCATATATGACATACAGTTACATGTTACATGTGAACTATGTCTATTGCTAAAAAAAAACAACAGTAAGTATATATACATGTATTTAAAGGAGCAATATCCTACATGTGTATTTTTTTTTTTAAATAAATCAGCTCTGTAGTACTAAACAATACTTACTACCTTTAATACCATTTTTAATGAGTTTTAATGTACTGAGCTATTGCTTTCTATACCAGGTTTTAGCCCACCTCCCTAACAGTGCAAGATCTTTGTCGCACTTTCCTCTTTGTGATAACTTGTTGCCACTATTCCCAGCACTTTGAGCTGCAAACTGTAACAATAGATAATGTTACCGTAGTAATATAAGAATACATTGTAGCTGCTAAGTTACGCTGACTGAAGGATTGATTTGAAACTGGGAGGGCGGCCATTCCGTGGAACCTGGGAAGCAGGATTATGCTGATGGATCGCGGGAGAACTCATCGACCGTGCTGTTTAAGTAATTGTTTTCAATAAAGGTTACATATATTAAAACAATAATATATATATATATATATATTTTTTTTAATCGTAAGCTTTTTGGATTGCCGCTTTAACGGACAGCCTAAATCCTGTTGTGAGAGCTGGGAATTGATCCTATCCAGGTGACATCAAACCGCTAACCTCTCCTTCTCAACACCAGCCCCAGTATGGGCTCTCCATTCATTCTGCCTGTGTTCTAATTGCAGGGATAGGCAAAGACACAGTTTATGTACGATCCACTGCTTCTTTGGTAAAGTTATCTCTTATCGAGGTAGTGATCGCACACAGAGTAGATTCCGCTTCAAAGGAAAAATAGTTGCAGCACATTTTTTGTATAGTTGTTACTTAATAGATAATCACTATTACATATATAAATAAGGTGCATTATAAATAAAATAAGGGTGTGTTTCTACTTACAATCCATAGGGTGTTAATTGCTATAGTCTCCTGGCTGCATAACTGGGGCAAAATCAGTGCACATTAATTGCATCAGATTTAGCAAAGGAAAGACTCCAATAGCTTTTAATGGGATTCCTTGTCTTTGATAAATACGATGTTATTTGTACGGGGTTTTGCCTCAGTTCTGCAGCTGGTAGACATTATTAAATAGATCCTTCAGTAAAAGCCAACTTCTTTTGTACTACTGATCCTTCTCAGACCCCAAACGAACATATTTTTTGGGGAAAATACCTTAATACATGACGCTGAGATCCTACTGTAATTAAAATATCTTTCTTAGCATCAATTTAAAGTGCCTTAAAGAACTGCGTAAATTTGAGTGTGGATTGTGTTATAGGTGATAACAGCCTATAAGACAGAGGTCACTACACTCTGCTCATATTACTCGACCTCTCTGCAGCATTTGACACCGTGGACCACCTTCTTCTCCTTCACATTCTCCATACTCTTGGTATTCGGAACAAAGCTCTATCCTGGATCTCATCCTACCTCTCCAATCGTACTTTCAGTGTCTCTTCTGCTAACACCTCCTCCTCCTCTATTAATCTCTCTGTGGGGGTACCCCAGGGCTCTGTCCTGGGACCTCTTCTCTTTTCTCTATACACACTCTCTCTAGGTGACCTAATAACATCTTTTGGGTTTAATTATCACCTCTATGCTGACGACACACAAATATTCTTTTCAACACCTGACCTTACACCTGCTGTACAAACCAAAGTTTCTGAATGTCTCTCTGCTATATCATCCTGGATGGCCCTCCGTCGCCTTAAACTCAACATGGCTAAAACAGAGCTCCTCATACTTCCTCCCAAACCTGGCCCTACTACCTCCTTCCAAATTACTGTTGGAACTACGATCATTCACCCAGTAGCCCAAGCACGCTGCCTAGGGGTCACACTCGACTCCTCTCTCACATTCGCCCCTCACATTCAAAACATTTCTAAAACCTGTCGGTTTTTCCTCCGCAATATAACAAAGATATGCCCTTTCCTCTGTTGCTGGACTGCTAAAACTCTGACTCAGGCCCTCATTCTCTCCCGTCTTGATTACTGTAACTTCCTGCTGTCCGGCCTTCCTGCCTCTCACCTGTCTCCCCTACAATCTATCCTAAACGCTGCTGCCAGAATCACTCTACTCTAGATCTAGATCTGTCTCAGCATCTCCCCTCATGAAATCCCTCTCCAGGCTTCCGATCAAATCCCGCATCTCACACTCCATTCTTCTCCTCACTTTTAAAGCTTTACACTCTTCTGCCCCTCCTTACATCTCAGCACTAATTTCCCGTTATGCACCATCCAGACTCTTGCGTTCTTCTCAAGGATGTCTTCTTTCTACCCCCTTTGTATCTAAAGCCCTCTCCCGCCTTAAACCTTTTTCACTGACTGCCCCACACCTCTGGAATGCCCTTCCCCTCAGTACCCAACTAGCACCCTCTCTATCCACCTTTAAGACCCACCTTAAGACACATTTGCTTAAAGAAGCATATGAATAGCACTGTGGATATTCTGAACACATGATACATAAAGCTTGGCCCCCTGCAGACGCACTTACCAGAACTCCCTCCTACTGTCTCTGTACGTTCTCCCTACCTAACAATTAGACTGTAAGCTCCTCGGAACAGGGACTCCTCTTCCTTAATGTTACTTTTATGTCTGAAGCACTTATTCCCATGACCTGTTATTTATATTTTCTGTTAATTATTTGATTACCACATGTATTACTACTTTGAAGTGCTATGTACATTAATGGCGCTATATAAATAAAGACATACAATACAATATTCACCAAGCAGTGCTATGCCATAAGACACCTTCTGGCAGTGGAAGACACCTTCTGGCAGTGGAAGACACCGTACAACAGTGTTTTTCAAACCTCTCCTTGTGACCCACACCAGGTTTCTGAGGCAACCACCCGACATTCTATTCATATACCCAAAAAAAGTGCATTCACCTGGATGCAAGTGTATAGGTTATTCCCAAAACCTGGTGAGGATCATGCGGAGAGGTTTGGAAAGCCCTATCAAGTTAATGGGTTGGAAGGTGCCTTCAATTGGGACAACATGTCTTGTATGCATTAACATGTCTTCCATATGGGCAAAAGTAAGCATTGAAAAAGGTGTGTATTTCTAAGTCCTTTTCGGATAATTTGTTCATATAATATTTTATAATGATCCCTGTAATAAGATATATTTTATTTATTTATAACAGAAAAGTCACCAAAGAACGATCCAAACATTTATTAATTTAATAGTCTTTCTATTGAATCTAAGACAATTGTATGCATGCTACAAATCCTACTAAATTCATATATAATATTCTAAGGACACAGTGAAATGGTGTAACATATTCCGAAATGATAAATCCGGGTGTAAAATGATAAGCGGGTATTCATTTCTAAAAACAATCAAGCTGTGAACGCAAGATGGAAACGTATACAATTTAAAAAAACAAACGATTGTTAAAAGGTATAAAACCAAACAAAAGTCCATTTCAGATTAAAGAAATGCAAAAGGTGGGTTTTAGAGATATCCACAATGGCTGCAATGTGCTACTTGCATGACTTACACTCCAGGTCTTGAGACCTGGTGTTGGGCAACCCTGCTCTAGACAAGTCAGATAAACTAGGGAACGTGTGTTACAAAAGATTGAAAATGTCGTTACTTACCTTTCCCCAATCTCCAGTTTTCCACTTTGGACACCTCCCTCCTCTGCACTTTTTCTGTATGTTAGGCTTAGCAAGATGCTTACAGTATTCGTGTTCCACATTAGCTCCTTCTTTTGTCGTGCAGTACACAGTTCTTGCCTTCAAACCCCGTCCACAAGAAACAGAGCACTGAAATATAATGCAATACCAGTCAGTTAGCAAAGAGCAAATCAGTTTTCCTGTTTTCTAAATGAATGTGGCACGTGTTATTTTTACAAGCAATTTGACAGAACAATGTTTAGGCCAGTGTTTTTCACCCAGTGTTGCTAGGAACCCGTGGGTTCCCTGGGCACCCCTAAAAGGTTCCCTGCAATTATCTGGTCATTTGAAAATTGTATCAAATACAGAAGAAATTACAATGCATCTGATCACAGAGTTGCTTTTAGAGAGGGTTGGGGTTCCTTACAATGCATCTGCTGACAGAGTTGCTATTAGAGATGGTTGGGGGTTACTCAGAATTTCACTTAGGGTTCCTTAACAAAAAAAGGTTGGAATCCACTGGTTTAGGCACTTAAGGAATTCACACACTACACGTACACGGCAAAAATGAACACAACTTACTGTAATTCTGCATCAAAAAGAACTGTAGGAATATATAGGTACAATATAGAAACACACCGTTAATCTGCTGTGATCTCAGGAAAATGCATTGGCTTTCTGTCCAGATTCCCAGAATCGATCATGCTCTCCACCCGATCTTTACTACAGCTACCTTTAACATCTCCATTTAGTACCGAACTTCAAGGGGTAAATTGAAACTACATACTAATTTTACACATCCTCAAAATATTTTCCCCAGTTATTGCGAATGACGTTTGCTATCTTCTCACCTTTTCTGTTGAAAACATGCCAATTTGATAGAATTCCCCCAAATATACCTCTTCCCACTTCAACTTCTACATTCAATTTTATTACCAGCCTTGACAGGGACTGTCTCCAATTCCCTCCCATTATACGGAGACATTATCCTGTTGCCTTCAGGTAAGGTCCCTGTCCAAACTCCATCCTGGGCCACTCAATGTTCCCATCTTTCTTCCTCTAGCAAATTCCAACACTTCTCATGAAGTTTTGAACATGAGTTAATAGGAAGCAGAATGGGCCATATTTCACCTTTCCCTTCACTAATCACTTCTTATTTTCATCTATCAGTAGCTCCTCTATTGCAATTGTTTTGCTGCTAATGTAGACCACTCTGTATAACAACACACTATATTCTAATGGCTATGTATTCTCGTTGTCTTCCAAATGTTAGATACTGTAGCACTTTTTGTTTGAAGCATTTTGCTAAAACTGATACTAACAAAAACATAAATAAAAGTATAAAACTAATAAAAAAAAAACTCCTAATGCGAATTCCAATTTCCGTCCCAGCTAATAAGCTCTTTTACATTTCTGAATTTTCGGATCCCTTTAAAAAATAAAAAAACTCACTGAACACAAAAATCAATATTTCGGGTAGTTGTAAGCTTAGCTGCACAGCAACAAAATTAAACCTTTTTAAACAGGTTCAATGAACATGTTCAATCCCGACCACTTCTGGCATGCAGACATTGAACAAGTTCACTTTGATTTCTGATTAGGCTCCTCTAAAATATTTTGGAATCAAAAGAGGTCTGCAAACGTGATAGATATTTAACATGACAGTTTCATGCAGAATATGCCTCTTGCTCAGCATGATGCATAGACTGACTCAACTTTAATGTACCAGATATTGCATTCGTATTTTAGATTATGCTACATCAGAAATGTGTTGGTTACTGCAAACATATTCTATTTAATGCCGAGTATAATATTAATTGATTAACGTTTTCTTTTGCAGTAAAAAAAAAAAGTATCAAAGAAGAAAGAGGTGATAAGGACTCTCTGTTTTCCAGATCGTTCTTCTTCCCTTGACACTGCCGAACATGCAGACTGCTGTGCTTTTATCGCTAAAAGAATGTTATTTGTTATGGTCAGTAAACCGCATCATTTGATAGGCAAATACAATGTTCCTAGAGATCAAAATTAATTAGATATGTCAGAGCAGTCATTTGAAGATTGTGGCTGGCTGCCTAAGTAATCATTAAATACAGTGCAACGTGACGCGAAAGGGACAATTAAAACTCAAATCTAATAACATCCTTTATGCCTTCATTGCCAGGGAGATTTGCAATTTATCCCACGTAAGATCTATCTTTGCAGCCGTTAGGCTATAACTACAGGATAAGTGGGAAAATGGGAATACTACACCATTTATATAGAATACTATCATTATTTGAAACAGTACCAACCATGAGTAGAGGCGTTACAGCATAAACATATAGGTTAAAATACTGCAGACTAGAAAACACAAACAGCCGTAAACATAAATACTGTATAGCGGAAAGAGAACTATGCCCTCAAAAGGCTTACCATTTTGCATTGCTTGCTAGAACCTTCTAGAGAAAAAAAGTAAAATAGCTATAAAAAATACTTTTCTAGGTTCCAGATGCACAAAAGGCTGCTCTCATTCATATGAATATAATAATAAAAGCATGTTCTTGTATAGCGCTGCTAGTTTTACGTAGCGCTTTACAGAGACATTTTGCAGGCACAGGTCCCTGCCCCGTGGAGCTTACAATGTATGTTTTTGGTGCCTGAGGCACAGGGAGATAAACTGACTTGCCCAAGGTCACAAGGAGCCGACACCGGGAATTGAACCAGGGTCCCCTACAATCTCAGTGTCAATCAGTGTCTTTACTCACTGAGCCGCTGAATGGGAGTAAAGCCATGCCAAAGCTTACCACCTTTTTGTAGGTCTGGGCCTAATGGCCTTATTCTATGAAGTACGATAGAGCCGATTCTGTGCTACCACACGGAGAGCCATACTGTATTTCACTATAGAATAAGGCCCTGTGTAATTACATATGGCAAGCAGTATTCTGTTTTTTATTAATCCCCTATTTACAAATAAACCAATGATTGGGCAGAGATAATGTTTTTATTATGTAACTGCAATTAGAAACTTACAAGAACACTACGATACTTCCTTTAGGTACATCTTGAGTAATACAATATGCTACACTCATTTACTTCCCTTAAATGTGAAGTTGGGTTTACTGGGCACAACCTGGTTCTTCATCTGGAATAAGAATTTAATTATAAACATTTCTGCGTTGGTCATTTTTTTATCCTGATAAGTTTAATGTTTTTCTACTCCTGCTAAGCTGCAACTTCCTTTTTTTCCATCTAAAGCACAAGCAAAAATACACACGACTGGAAGTGGACACAAGTCGGCAGGGGTGGAAATGCCATGCACACTGAAAATTACAGTGAAGGAAGGAAATGGCCTATTAATCATTTCTAACTGATGGCATAACAACTTAGCATGGTACAGTACATCGGCTGTGTTGCTATTATAGTATGGGGGACAGTGATGAATCACACCTAGTGTCCATTAGCAAACATAATATGTTCCTGTAACTGTTCACTACTAAATCTAGATCAAATATCAGCTAAGACAATTTGCCCAGAGAAGTTATAGTCAACAAATGGAGAAGTATGATTTAGAAACAATCTATATATTTAAAGTGATTTATAAAAAATTATAAATGTTACTACAGAGCATGGCTTGAAGTTCCCAAGCATTACCATTACACTTGAGCGTTTAAAAGCACACTTGAATAAAATCCATACATTGTGGAGACTAGTTAAATTAGATTTTGTAACTTAACAAAACATGTTTATTTCTTAATTTAGTGACAATTTTTTTTTTAAATCTCACTTCTAATCAAAATTCTGTTACATATGTTGATATTATTAACTAGTTATGGAGCCACACAAAATATCTTGGATGTACAGTATATTTTCCTCTCAACGCCGAGCATTATCTCAGTCATTTACTACCAGCCATACCAACCAGGTAATGATACAATCATGATGCAGTGGAAATGTAGGTAGAAGCTGACAATTGAATTTACGGGCGACAAATAAGCAAAGTACAGTACGAAGGAAAATGTTTCACCTCTATACATTTGTCTCACATTAATAAAAAATAATACAGACAAAAAACTCCTGGGACCCAGGCAACAGTGTTGTTTAAGGTTTGAATTTCTCATACCAGATCATTGTAATATATTATATACGCCGGAGTGAGTAGGATCACTCCTATACAGATTGTAGTCCTAACACAGGTGAATGGAAAATATTGGAGGTGACTCGGTTTGTAGTGAAGAGAAGAAGAGCGAGCACTCGCATGGACGCTTTCAGGGGTTTAATTGAAGTGGAATCATATCCCCTCTTAGACACCTCTTTTTTCGAATATAAGCAAATCTAATTTAGCTAGCCTCTCCTCATAATTCGGATTATCCATCCCCATTATTCATTTGGTGGCTCTTCTCTGCACTTTTTCTAGTTCCATAATGTATGGTGCCCAAAACTGTACTCTATATCCAAGGTGTGGTCTTACTTCTTTATCCAGTGGCATAATTATGCTTTTTTTTTTTTATATATCACAGAGCATTTGTAATATATAGAATTAGTTGTAAAATGTAAATAAAATAAGAGATGTGTTTATACATAATGAATGCACATAACTCCAGTCTTTATATGTGTTTGTATAATTATTCTTTTTTTAATTAAAAAATGAGTTGAGGTTATGTTCATAGTGAAACTGAAACATACATTTTTTAAATTGGTACGTTTGCATAGCATATGTCATGCATCAACTTTTACGTCCAAAAATGCAATTATGAGAATTTGACATTTTGATAGATTGTTTATTTTTTACCAATATCTTTCATGACTATTTTACTACAGGGCTCTGCATGCTGCCAGTGACCATTCAAAAATGAGTTGATCTTCATACTATACTCTCTACGTAAGGGAAAACTGGAGCGCTCCCTATAAGTTATTGTAAGTCTCAGTCACTCAAATAATCTCAATAATGAATCAAATATGACGGACCAAAAAAGGATAATATACTGGCCCAAATCAGTGATGCTGCTCGACCGAAGAAGGATCTTCCCTTGATCCTCAAATAACACGTGAAAGCAAGAAATCGTGGAGCGCAAAAAAGAAATAAGAAATAAGAACAGTCAATATTGTGCTGATAGGAATCTGGTGTTGATATACAAACAGAATCCCCATGGTGAGTAGAAACAGAGGGGAGGGGGAAAGGAGAGGAAGGTGGGGGGGGGGGATGGGGGATGGGGATGGTCAGAAGTGTGGAGGGTATAAAACTAATGATGCAATAACACTCACACGGCCGTGTGAGTGATCTTCTCATCAGTTTCTTATGGTGACTTGCTTAATAGACCCTCTTCTCATTCACTGGGTCAATATGTCCTCCCGCAGTGCCACAGTGGGATGACAAATTGCAGCATTAGTTTTATACCCTCCACACTTCTGAGCATCCCCAACCCCCATCCACCTCCCCCCTTCCTCTCCTTTCCCCCTCCCCCCTCTGTTTCTACTCACCATGCGGATTCTGTTTGTGTATCAACATCAGATTCCTATCAGCACAATATTGATTGTTCTTATTTCTTTTTTGTGCTCCACGATTTCTTGCTATCACGTATACTCTCTACGTGCCTTTTATTACTGCATCAACCTTGGTCGCATTCAGAGATCATGCTGAGCTTTACTTGCGTGAATAACTCAGGAGTATGGAGAATGTTAGACTGTGTGACCCTCCTTTGGTAATTTCTCTAGTCCATGCAAACAGTAAAAGTATGAAGAACATTTGTTTCCTTATCTGTAAAATCAGCATTTCATATTCATTGCCCTATGTGAAAACTAAACTCTGGTCTACATTGGTAAAGCAGACACAGAAACGTGTTGTAACCATAGTGTGATTACAGCTGTGGGCTTCCCATATTCTAAGATGAGATCCAATGCAGACTGTCACAGGGTCAAAATGCCCAGTATTATCCACGGAATACCGCAAATAAAAATATCCCATGTGAGCACATTCACATGTCTCAGACAGGTCTGCAACCCGGCTTTTCACCATTAACTCTCAGCAAACAGTGCTTCCACTGCAGCCAGGGATTCTGGGAAATGACACGCAAATAAGATTGTCTTTATACACATCTAAAATCTGATTGGATGTCTTGGATATGATGATAGCACCATAAACAAATGACATACACAGTAATTGACGTATGTCTCCAAATGTAAATATGTACACAGATGCATGTATATACAGCTCAGAGATGAACCAACCAAATGGTAAGCCTACGGCACACACTGGTATAGTGGTACGTGCAAGGCACACATTACAGGTAATAACATTTCAAAATAGAGTAGCAATCTTTAGTCGTATATGTCTAGGATTAGCCTGTTTTCCTTTGTCTTTAACCATTGCTTTTTCTCTAGCACTTTAACGGTTATATTTTGTTTTACCAAGAACCTGCACCATCATCAATTGGAACAGAAAATACATGTGATTCACTGCACACAACATACAAGAGCAACATATTTACAAACATCAGACCAATAGCAAAGACATTTCTTATTTCACTGGTCCCCAAATTGCAGATCACAGTTGATCTGTATGCTGTAAAATTTCAAAATTCAACGTCTATCTTAATTTAAAGTTAATTACTGTACACCATCGGCATTGCCAATTTTATTGTGTTTTAGATACAGCAAACTATTTGATTAATCTATGGATTTGAATTAATAAGAAAAAATAAATATATGATTGCTGAATTTTAAATTACCTCCAGTATAAAAGAGTTTTACTATTAAGGGGTTACGTAAACAAGCTGTTGATCGGTCTGCTTTATAGGTTGCTAAGAAAACGTATTGGCTGCAGTTTTCATGCACAATAATAAACTTTTAGCAGCATTTTCTCAACAACAAAAGAAAGTGCTAAGTACAGCTCAACCCCCTTATAACGCTGTGCTTGGGGTCCAAAGAATCACATCGCGCTATAAGCGGATCACGTTAGAAATAATGTGCAATTGTATGCATTGTACAATAAAGTATTTAAGATACCAATAATTGTGTTGTAAAGTAATCATACATATGAAAATTGGGAGCCACGCTTACATCGTGTTATAAGCGGATTCGCGTTGTAACAAATCGCGTTATAACGGGGTTGAGCTGTACATCCGAAACAAAGTAAAATGAATAATCAAACAAGAAAATAAAAGGGGGAGAATCACTTGGCAGTGAAGCAGGGTATAGTCCTCTGATCAAGCGTTAACAGCAATTTACTTGATTGGCAGTTAACGACAAGTCAGAGTGTGATACTCACATTGGCGCTTAGCGAATCTTCCCCAAATTCGTAAACAAGCTGTTTCAAATGTCTGTATGTCTTGTATGAGTTGTTTTTCCCTTTCAAATACTCTTTGTATTTTCCATTGAAATTATTGTATTGTTATAAACCTAAAATGTTCTCCTCTTTATTTCTGTGTTCTCGAACTCCAAACAGCCTACACACGTCTCACTACTCCAAGTCTTAACATGTATTACTGATATCATCATGACGTGCAATAGAGCTGGTCATTGATTGGCTGGGAGGTGAATGCGGACCAAAGAAGATTCAATAGAGCCCCACAAAATGCTGCAAAATAATGAGACACAAGAGAAAACTAGTGTGAGCAATGTACAGTGACTGCATGAATAGTGCAGGTGGTCTGAGAATGTGTCAAACAAAGAGAAAGATGGAACAGGCCTGTAGTATTGTGGATTGCGTTTTGTTTCTTTGAGAACACATAGTAACACACAAACTGTTACACTGTTGGTAAATTATTTAGCTTTTTCTTTCTCGGAAGTGAGACAGCCAGAGGAAGTAAAGTCTCAGTGGATGCAACAGAAAGAGTTCTAAGTACAATCATAACATACTAAACGCTAAAAGATCAAGTTAGCTCTCAACATGGTGGGTTTTTGTAAGTCGTGCTGGGTCAATACTGTATATCATTTTTGTTTGCTTACTTCAAAAGGAATCCAAGAGAAATATAGATCTCAGCTTTTCTTAAAATTGCTATTGGGGGAAAAAAAACCCCAGCCGATTTGAGAAGTGGAAATACCCCAGCATTTCCAGTGGAACAACAGGAGAAAACTAAGATAAAAGCTGCACAAATAATATACCGTGCTCAACTAGACTAATACTAGGGGTAGTGAATTAATATGTGTGTGTTCAGTCTGTAAAGACCCGGGTAATCAGGTCCAAAGTCCAGCAAACCCCCTCCGGGGGCAACCTTAGAAAGTGAAACAAGAAAATGGAACAGACAAGCCCAGCCTGTATAAGTAAATAAACACAATAGATAAAACAATAGCTGTTCACTTACATGTGAGTAACAATCGACGGATGTGTGTAAGGAGCATGGTACTGGCACCTCCGCGGTATGCTCGATCACCCGGTGGGTAGGATTTTCTCCCTTTTCAGACTCTCCCTTGCCGGTGTCCTGCACCGGGTCTCGGGAGTTCCGAAGTCTCGCGGGATTCCTCCTACGTCACTTCCGGGTTGCATGCGCACGGTTACATCGCTGCTTCGGTTTCCTCCTCTCCTAAGCATCCTCCGCTGGAGGGATCAGGATTCCTTTGAAAGTATGCCAGTCCTTAGCGTTCCTCCAGTACCATTAACCCTACGCGTTTCGCTCTTTAGGGGACGACGAAGCCCCTAAAGAGCAAAATGCATAGGGTTAATGGTACTGGAGGAGCACTAAGGACTGGCATGCTTCCAAAGGAATCCTGATCCCTCACTCCAGCGGATGATGCTTAGGAGAGGAGACCGGAGGAGCGGTGTAACTGTGCGCACGCAACCCGGAAGTGACGTAGGAGGAATCCCGCGAGACTTCAGAACTCCCAAGACCCAGTGCAGGACGCCGGCAAGGGAGAGTCTGAGAAGGGAGAGTCCTACCCACCAGGTGATTGAGCATACCGCGGAGGTGCCAGTACGCGCGCTCCTTACACACATCCGTCGATTGTTACTCACATGTAAGTGAGCAGTTATTGTTTTATCTATTGTGTTTATTACATTTACTTATACAAGCTGGGCGTGTCTGTTCCATTTTCTACAATAAAAGCTGCACTGGAATAAATTGTTAGCAAAACTTTCATATAAATAATAATAATGTTTAAAAAATTCTACTTTACAACACACATCACATCCTGCATCTAATGTGATAATTGAAAGGCACTTTACTATATCATGATGTAGAATTCACATGTTTAAATAATTATAATATTCTCTAGGAAATTATAAAGTAAACTTGTATGGAAACATTGAATAAACGTGACATCCACAGCAGCAGATTTAAATTAAGAACAGCGAATTAATGCAGATGTGGCATTTACAGATTCATTCCCCTTAAAGACAAGTTTTAGTGTTTTAATGCTTTCAATATTCCCTGTGGTTTTGAAGTGATAATCGGGTCACCCCCGATTGACAGACTACATATTGCTACCTGGGTAGCAGGACAAAGTGGATCAAAACCCAATGAACAAGTAAAGTATGGACCGCAACATACGGAAACAATAAATATTTGTTTTAATAGGTCTATTTTGATCAGTTCATTTTGTGTGTCATTAACTGCAAACCACAGTAAACAGCTTTGCTTCAGTGCTTGAGCAGCATTTTCCTTAGTACATTCCACCATTGCTAAAATGGTTAATTAAAAATTAACTTTAATTAACGACAAACATAGATGCATTCTGTAAACCTAAGAAGGGCAAGAAGATGAAACCAGCAGGCTGAAGACAGGTATTTTCTAGTGTAATGTATAAAAGACTGGTTGAAAATTCCATTTTGACTACAAATAACTTGCTTGTTTAAAAATTGTATCATCTTCTGTATGTATAACCATACATTTCTAGGCTAATCAAGACTTGGATTAAATAACAATGTGCCAATCAACGAATAATAATAACCAAGTATCTAAGCTGCAATGTACTGTATCTTTGTTGCATCAATTGGATTTACTGAGATAATTGCAGGTGATTGCAGGAATGTGTTGGGGATATACTAACATTGGCAAATCTGGAAAGGGTTGAATTTGGCTAATTTAGTAAAGCTGTAACACTGTTGGTTACCATGACTATGCTGTACATATAGCTTTATATACAATGCACTTTAATGAAGAATAAAACCAATTGAATGTCCCGACCTCGTACACACGCTGCAAAATGCACCAGAGTTAATAAATTGCATTTTTGTTTGAGTTTTTTTTTTAATTTGTGTGTATATTTAAACATAACAAATACATTACTATGCCAATGATTAGGACAGCATTTATGATAACTTTATTAAGCTACAATAGTCTTTTCACTTTCGGCAACACAGTCCTAATTACTAACCAGGGCAAAGTTACAATGCTGACAAAAGTGCTGGATATGTGAGAAACAGGAACAGCAATTGACAGTAAACTGTGGTATGTCAAATTACAACTATAGGTGAAATTATTAACTGAAAGGAAAGCCAAAACTCACTATTAGAAGGGCAACAGATTTAGGGAAATACAAGACTAAAAAGGATTGTTGCAGCTTAATGTTCACTGTTGTGAAAGCTTTTTTTTTGTGAAATTATAATAATTAATTATTTTGAAGCTACAATTTTGGTGTCTGCACCAGCTTGAATGAAGAGGATTCCTAAAAATACCAAGGATATCATCTAGTTTCTATTAATTGTTAATGTTCACTACAGTACAGGACTGATTTTTCTGCTATGTAAACTATACCCTCTATATAAGAGGGTGTAGTTTACATAAGAGCAAAATCAGTGATTTAGCGAACATTGCAGTGTAAAACCTTCGATGCTTTGCTACCATCCATAGTATCCATGGTTGTCTGCAATTCAAATAATCAGAAGTACATTTGCTGGTAACGACCCACTTCTCACAAACAGTAATTGTGCCGATATTTTCCTTTTTTGCGGCTTGGTATCCCTAGTTCTTTGAAGAAAGCTGTAACATATTAGAAGCCGTCTCCCCATCAGTTGGGAAATTTCAGCTTCTGTGGAGACGAATGGAACTAAATTCTTCCCTAGTAAAGGGAAGACGGCTTCACACTATATTGAATAACGGCCACAGTAAGAGGTTGGTACAGTTACTTTGCTCATTACATGCTGGTGCCAATGGTAATCATTGTTCTGTAAACACCTAGCTATTTGGAACTATGCGAGATCCGGGGAGAGGTAAGAACACAAATGATTACTTCCATAAATCCATATAAAGTGGTGGAAAAAAAACTTTGTATTGCTCAGTCTAGCCAGATAATGAAATGAGACATGAGGCCTAGAGGATAAAAGAAAGAAAAGAAAGAGTGACAGGGTTAGAAAGAGAAAAGATGCAGGGGACCAGAGAAGCAAAGGCTAAAGACCAGTTGAAGGGGGTAAATTGCTGAGAATGTAAAAGTGTCAGATCAAAGGAGGGTTGTGTCTTTTGTGACCTTACTTCTCCGCAAATCAGGTCTTACAACCTTTCTGTGTAATGTAGAAAATGGGGATGTTGCAAGAATCTGTAAAGGGGCAAATTCTCCTCTCAGTGGTCACGTGATTGTGGCATCTCGTAACCCGGAAACAGCCAGAGGAGTTCTCCTTTTCCATTTAGCCGCACAACGCTGGATGTGATCTCTAGATGTGATGCGATCTCCCCTAGGAAACGAGCACTCTAAAGGCATGACATGGCACAGGGGCGCCCAACTCCCGTCCCCAAGAACTACCTACAGCTCAGGTTTTCAGGATATCCCTGCTTCAACAAAGGTGGCTAAATCAGTGGCTCAGACTTCGACTGCTGAAGCAGTGCCTGTTGGTGGCCTTTCAGGAGTGGAGTTGGCCACCCCTGTTCTAGACTGGAATCTCCTTGGGGCAGAGACCTCCTTCTGTTTGTCTTAACATGTGTACTCTTTTGTCATCATACTATTATTGTCTTCCTTACCACATTGTACTGTGCCACGGCATATGTTGGCGCCATACAAATAAAATATACCCCTGACATTGCTACTACTAGAGATGGGCACGTTTTTTCGCAGGCATTTGAATTTGCTGCAAATGTTGCAGGTCTCCTCCGATCAGCACATTCACTTCTCATTTTTTTCCCCTGACTTTAAAACATGTGTACGAATGCGAGGCGGGAATGTTTCCACATTAGAATCGAAAGGGACGGAAGTTTTAGGAGCACGTGCCCATGCTTTTTACTTTCCAATCCCCCTTTGAAGATTCGTTGGTGAATTACCTTTGGTTCAGAATACCACAAAGAATTTTAACACCTTTGCTCATCCCCAGCCACTACGTGCCAGACTCCATGACGTAGTGACTATGTCTCGGGGCAGTTAAAGGGTTATTGATTTGGACGATTGATTTTTTTTTTAACCCAATCTAATTACCAAAACGGGACACCTATATGTATTTTTAATTAGTTATTAGGAAACATGGTGAGTTGAAACTTGGGAGTGGTTTGTTTTCCTCTGGCTACTCCATTTTGTCTGATGTCACTATGAACAACAAGGGTTTGCACAGCTTTAGCCCAACTCTGTCCCACTCTTCTTATCTCTATTGCCTCTCTGACCAGGACATGGTAGGCTAACAGTAAAGAAAACCCCCATTTTGAGGCTCCTATAAAATACAGACATTATTGTACCCATTAACCTGAGTTGTAACAATATATTTAACGCTGCGTTAACATGTGCACAATGGTAAATTGGAGACAATAACGTCTGCTACATCTGAACCATTTGTAATTACTTTCCAGAGAAGCAAAAGAAGTGAAATGCTCAACTTTTACCATTAGTTTAAGGAAGACAATTAGATGAACAGGTTCACAAAAGATTGTTTTTTTTTTAGCGGACTACGTGGGATTACACCTTTAAAGCTAGTTTAACAATGATGGTCAGTAAGGTAAAAGCTATTAGCCAAGCATTTCCTCAGGTAGGTGTTCTATGAATCGATCAAGAGTTCTTATACTTCCTCAACTCCATGCCCACTGAAAAAAATGCCTCTTAGCTAGTCAGGCAGTAAAACTGTGACATGGATTCTTTGCACTTGAAGGGATTCAATAAGGTCTGTACCATGATGGCAATAACTGGTTGATACTGCTGCCTTATTTGCATACTAAAATGTACATGAGTTCATATTGTCAGAAACAAAGAAAAGAACTTGCAATGATTAGCTGTAATCAGAAGAGTTGGGCGCTCTAAAGAACTCCTGTATTTCTTTAGCATTGTTTAGTGAGCGAAACAATGTATTTATTGTGCTTTTTTTTCTCCAAAAGACCACATTTGAAATTGTGCTAGAACAATAGGCAGGAAATTGTGAAGCTATAATAACATTTAACAGTATTCACCGGTCTAGAATGAATCCAGCAAAATACCAGAGGACTTTGGACTTCTGACAACAAAGCAGCACGACTCGTTGGAAAATACCACACAGGGACCAGCGCTGGTCGTTTGTTGTAACCCTTGTCGAATGGGATATGCATGGGAATTAAAAGTTAGACATTCACCTCCATATCAGGGGAACATATTGACTTTGGTCCAACTCTGTTGTTGATATTCAGCTGGCCAGTGATACATTGGAGAATTGGAGGTATTTCTTAATATATTCTGGTTAAGACATGAATTAGTAACATCTAAAACTCTTCCTGACAGTTATTGTTTTGATTATTCACATTGTTTGCTTGTTTTTAAATATCTAGACCAACAAGATAAGGAGTATTACTTTCTAGCATTAGTGTTTCTCATTTTCTTTCATTGCTAGCTGTTTAAAATGATTGAGCATGAAGCATGATGGGAAATTACAGGCAAACTGCAAATATATCTTCTTTATAATAAAATAACCTGCAATGTGTCAGTTTGTATTGTAATTCTTTAAGCATACAGTACATCATTTACAATACTCAACATCAATGTAGAATTACCGTATAAACTACAACTAAACTTCCTAGTGGTAGACAGGCTGACAATGAATTCCTCCAGCTTGTTGGAAAAATAAATGAGGTCTGTTCAGTTCATTTTCATTTAAAAGTAAGCATATACACTTTTCTATATGCTTGTGTCCCTTGGTCCAGTGCTTTGTATGCAACTCTGGCACACAAGGGTTAAAACAAATGTTTTCAAGCGGCAGTCTAAGCTGCTGTTATTTTATTTTACCCCTCTAATATGTGCATCAATACAATACACACAATGATAAGTAATTCGCTAAGTTGCCGATTGATCCGTTCTCCTGTGATCGATCAGTGAAGATTCAGCTCGGGGGTTTACTAAATGGCTGTCAGTGCAGCAGAAGAGGATCAAAGGTGCAAAGTTCTGTGGGGAAGATCATGTGACCAGGCAGTCACTAGGTACACTTGATGCACTGCTAGAGAGAGGGCAGGGCGCAAAAAGGGGTGTGTGCTAGAGCCTGTTTCAGAAGAGGAAGGGGATGTTACTTTGTAAATGATGTCATAGAAACAAAAAATGCTTGTTGCATTATAATACATTAAAAATGTCTTTCAGAGTGGTTTTAAATTAAAAAAAAATGCTACAAGTATTTTTCTCACAATACAGAACAGATTTATTTATTTTTAAAACACATAGGATATTGCTTGGTCTGCAGCATTAAAATGTTTTCATGAATACTAGAGATTGAGTTAAGTGAAAATGGTTTCTCTTTCCTAAATTACAGAAACTTTGAGTGTATTTTAATTTATGACAATCTAAGCTCTTTTGGCTCAACAATTGTATTATTGTCTCCAGGGCTCAAGTGTTAGCTTTCTAACGCTCAATAAACGACTGTAGTTAGGCACTACAATGACCATTTCAACTTTGTATTTGAATTCTGTATGTAAATGTTTAAAGAGCTGGTATCTTCAGCTCCATTTAATATTTAATAACAAAATATGCCAGAACATTTCATTTTTATTCTTGTATGTTGAAACTGCTGAAGCCTGTCAAAATATACCCAATATAATAGCTTTTTATTCACCGAAAATTTCACAAGTGAAGAAACATTTATTTTTTTTGTTACTACTGTTCTTTAATTATTTTATTTTTTTACCATGAAACATCGGAAACGTATGCAATATTTATATAAAATTAAATAACAATACTGTAAAAAATAAATACACTTTATTACATAAATACATACACGAAATTCATGTTCATTAAATGATTCAGCCAATGCTACAGTATATTATGTTGTGTCCCAGAAATGGGCAGTAATACTTCATTTAGTCAGAGGGGGTACAAGCAACTGTGATGTGCCACAGCTACAGACAAGCAATGTATTTGATGTACTTATTGTCACAAGTTGTAATATGAAACGAGGGAGACACCCAATGCTTCTCTTAAAGGAGCAATCCCAGCCGGCGAATTTTGAACTTGTTTTAGAAGCAGGGGGATCTCCGGAGCTGAACACCATTAATTTCAGCCCCGGGGACACGCTACTTCATGAGATACCTACCTCCGAACTAGGTGCAGGTAGCGGCTCCGGCTCAGCAAGCAGGACATTTGAAGTTTGAAGCTCCCGCGTCACATGGGCCAATAGGAAGCCGCACCCATGATGTCATGGTCTCCTATTGGCCCACAGGGCCTGAGAGCTCTGAACAGCAGACATGTTGTGAACCCTGGTAGCCGAGGAGAGCAGCTATGCACTTAATTCGCAGGCAAGTATCTCTGGAAGCAGGGGGTCCCCAGAGCTGAAATGAACAGGATTCAGCTCCGGAGACCCCGTGCTTCAATCCTATGTAAAAAAAAATCTATTCGCCAAAAAATCCGCCCCCTTGGATTGCTTCTTTAATAGTGCAGTCACTAACATTTGGTTCCAAAATATTAAATGTCCACATTTATATGTTAAACACACATTTACTGTACACTGTAGTAAGTACATTGCTGCACGTTTTTAGCAGTAGATCTGCTCATACCAAAAATATATACTATTAAATCTATATATTGATAATAACTCTGTGGGGATGTGTAAAGCTCCCAAATATTTCTACTTAATCCTGTCTGCTAGCATCTATCCCAAATGTGAATCAGGTGCCTTTATGCAGTTATGTCAGCCAGACACAGTTCTGGGACACCAAACGTTATAACGTATGTCAAGTAATTCCTTCCTAACTCCTCTCTTTGCTCTGTCCAACCATACTTTGCCAATCTCTACAGCAAAAGGAACCACTAAGCCTGATACATCAACATTAAATACACCAAAAAAATGGTATGACAGCAAATTGTGGTGTTTTACACACATGGCGACACACTCTAATCACTAGAAGCTTTCTGGGTGCTCCATATTTTATTTAACTCCATCAAAATCTCACCCACTTTTTTCTTTCCTGTGAAAGATACCACAGAGCTTGAGAAATCAATGCTCCCACAGTATTAATAAGGAGTTTGGGGTGTTCAAGTTTAATTTTTTTATTTATACCTCACAAGAAGATAATTAGGTGATAACAAGTTTAGAAAGAAAGTGAAATGTGCTTCAGCATATTTGTGAAAAAGTGAATGCACATTTAACCTCTTCAATGCTAGAGGAGAAAGAAACTCATTGCTGGTCCCCTCTGACACTCAAAGGGTCATATCACCCAAAAGAATCAGTCATTGCTCCTTACAGAAGGCACACATTTATTTAGCTGCACAAACATGTACTGAGTCCTCTAACTGTTCATTTCTTTGGTTTGCAAAGGTACATTTAGTGCACACTTGTACTGCACAAGTATGTCACAATACCATGAATAAAGCTAACAGCACATTGCATACAAGATTGTCCATAAAGTTAAATCTAAAATCTATCAGTATAAAAAATGTACTCCCTACTTAGTGTTGGTTGTTTTTCACGTTTAAGGATAAAGAAGACCACCCTAAGGACCACGTTGGTACTCCAGGTGAATAGCAAGGTTTTCTTAATGTGCTACGCCTCTCTAAAGTGACTGATAAATAAAAGGGGAACCTGCACACACTTCTGCCTCTCTAATTACTGTTAGGTGGGGGACTGGTATGGCCTACCAATATTTTTAGAATAGTGTATCCGACTTTCTTTTACTGGTCCAAAACATGCTTCATTCACCCCATTGTCAAATATCATACAGTGGTTAACCAGACAAGGATTCTTGAGCATTAAGACATGACACCTTTAGCTTCCAACTCATTTGGTATACTAGGATTACCTAGAACCGTTGCCTGCTGCATTGCCCATCTAAGCCTGGGACAAGGTACTGTACATTTTGAAAATGCAACTCCAAGTGGTCTCCTGTATACTTAAATGTAAGCAATCCTTAACAGACAACATGTGAAAACGTTGAGCCGGATTTTAGAACCCTGCTGTAGTAATGAGATATGGCAGATTATACACAATGTAATGTGTAGGAGACGTTTGCTCATACAAACATTCAAGCATATGACAAAATGTAGCAGCAATTTTCATCAAGGCATTATGAAAGAAAACGACTGCATTGAAAAACAAGTTATGCTTAGCACCAGTTTACTCAGTCTAGAAGTGATGAACACACTTCTGATTAAATATTTGACACTGCTGTCCCTTGTACTCATGAAGCACCATGTTAATACTGTTTGACAGTTTTATGGCTACATACATTAACCACTGAGGTATGATAAGAATATTTGGATGCTACAAAGAGTAGCCGCAGAGACTGAAGTAAAGGTAATGTTCCAGCAATGTGACTTTTTAAACCATGCCAGGATTCCAATATATTACAAACATCTTTTTATAAAGTGCTTTCAAATCAAATATATATATATATATATATATAAACAAATGTTAAACTCTGTTAATATAAAATATACAGGGAAGTTTGACGCTGAACTCTGTGTTCATATAATTTACAAAATACTATTGTGATATTGTTCATTTCTGTACAATCTCAAAGCCCATTTATACGTAGGTTTTAGTATATAAAGACTTTGATCTCATTGAGGGTAACTTAGCACCATCGTATTTGAATCACTGTAGTTTTGCAATGGGGCACGAAAAACAAATGTGCAACAACATACAAAAAAAATACTATTAAATACAAACACTAGTTTATATGATAAATTATTAACTGTGACATTAAGTGTTGTTCTTCTTGACTGCCAAGACATGTTCTGTATGGAAATAACATTACACCCAGGTAAAAGTGGAGCAATTTTAGATCTAAAAACTGCACTACGCTATATAAAAGATTTTGTTCCCTTTGATACATCTGGTGCACTTTCTTTTGCCCCACAATTGCAGCACTTGTGCCTCAAAACATAGCCCCGTGATGCACAGTGTAATAAAACAATGTCCCGTGATATGTAGCTGGCAAGTGCTTTTCTTCAAAACTGGTAAATGTCATCTATATGTAATTCAGTCTTTAATATTTGCGCTCACTGTGTGTTTATATATATATATATATATATCACATTTTCCCATGTGTTGATATAGTCAAATCGATTAATCAAAATACGTTGTTTCTTTCAATGGACAAAACATGCTGGTGAAACACTGAAGTCATTTGACATTGAAGAAAAACTAGATTTAGATCAATCCTGGCAATTGTGTCTCAATCATTACTAAGTGCGAAATAAAACACATGACTTTGCATCTTGGTTTCTTAAAAACTGAATGGTTATTGAAAATCTGCACGTAATAAATAAACATAGAAATAGTTATGGTCGTACCGAGCTCCAAGAACCAGTGTTCCACCCAGCATCCGCAGGACAGCCATGTGTATTACACTGCTCACGGTCTGGAGGTTTATCAAGAACTTCACAGCTGAGATCATTAAATCTTTCACCATTTGGCCTCTGACACACTACAAGTCTTGTCCTTGTTCCATCACCACATTTTTTGGAGCACTAGGGGGGAAAAAGCAACAACGTTATTATGATAGAAGAAGCAGCATACAACAGTGTGTGTGTGTGTGTGTGCGTGTGTGTGTGTGTGTGTGTGTGTGTGTGTGTGTGTGTGTGTCACATATACAGTTTTGTATGTATGCATATTTTTAATTTTGTTTTTCAATTATCTACAGCTAGAAAGATGAATATCTTTCTTGTCTATGTGGTTTGTATAATCTGGAGTTAAACTGAATTGGAAATACCATTAATGAGAGGAACTGATTTCTGATGTGCAGGAGGAATGAACAAAGTAAGAAAGAAGCTGTAGGATCTTACCTCTCCCCAGTTTCCATAAGCCCACTGGGGGCAAGGTCCAGATTCACAGGATCGTTGCTCAACAGGTTTGCTTCTGTCATCACAGTTATTTGCTGGGTACCCATTTTCATCCTGGCACACCACAACACGCCGCTGAAACCCACCAGCACAAGTACTAGAGCACTGCAAAATGTATTCAATCAATAATACTGGATCTACAATATCTCATATTCTAATATTCATTCTAATGCAGCACGATAGAATACCATTGAATGATGTTAAACAAAGTTTAATGTTTCTTAACCACAATTGTCTAAAATAGCATTTGCATGACAATGCTACCCTTACAGACACGGAGAAAGCAAAAGTGTCAAAATATATCCCAACAGTTATAGGGTACAAGATGTAATATGGTATTCTCATATGTAATACTTATTTAAGCAAAGAAGAAAGATAAAAACTTACTGCTCCCCAGGGTCCAATTCTCCACTGGTTGCCACCTAAAACTTGTGAGCGGCCAATGTTTCTGTTTAAAATTGCCAGAGTTGGATTTGATCTTATTCGGTGGTCCACATTTGGGAAAGGATGAATGGGCCTGCCGTAGTCATGGTTGAGATGATGACATGGGGACATAGAGCATTCTTGGTCAATTGGTAGAATATCATCTGGGTCACATTCATTTTGGTCAACTATCTGATCACCGTAGTCCACGCAGACCACTTGCCGTGTTGCTTTACCTTGTCCACAAGTCACTGAACACTGTTGCACATCGAGAAACAAAATGTTACTAAAATAACACTGATTTAATGCTAGGAAATGGTACATACTGCATACAGTAGCACAATGTATGCCTCAAAATAAAGAGCCCCGCACTTACAGAACTCCACTCAAGTGATTTCCATTGTCCACATGGTGTCACAGTACACATTTCAGTCGCTGATGGCTTTGGGAGGTGAGAGCAGGCTGCCTCATCAGCCACTGAGCCTTGATTATCCCGGCAGCTCACATATCTCATTCTGGTGCCTTTTCCACAAGTTGCTGAGCACTAGAAAGTATTTAAAAGATGATTGGGAAGAAATTGTAAACGGCCCAAAACTATGATTTCTAGATTTGCTACGACACCAATGTGCTCCCTAAAGCTATGAGCAAATTATCAAGACCAATATATGACGTTGGAATATCAAATGTTTCAAATAAATAATATATTTTACAGAAAAATGATATTCCTGACAAATTTGCACCAAATTCTTCCTATTTCTTTCGGCAATTCCCTCCAACCTCCAGCACAATGAGTGATGAGCACATGTTTTGACATCATTCGAATATTTGCGAATTAGAGTTCGAAAAGAAAAAGGGCGGGGGGAGACGGGAAGAGAGATGAGGAAGATAAGGCGGAGGAGAGAGGGAGGGGAGAGGGGGAGAGAGGGAGGAGGGAGGGAGGAGGGAGATAGGGAGGGAGCGAAGGGGGAAGGGAGGGAAGGGGGGGAGGGAAGGAAGGGGGGGAGAGAGGGATGGGGAGACAGACAAAAGAGAGGGAGAGACGAAAGAGTGGGGAGAGGGAGAAGAAGGTGGAGGGGTAGAGGAGGAGGAGGGAGAAGAAGTGAGGGAGACATGGCACAGAAGCAAGGCCCAGGGGAAGCAATGGGTAGGAGAGTGAGTGATGGGGTAGTTGCCCTGGGGTGGATTTTGAGTCTTCCCGGGGGCCGTGGGAGTGGTAGGGGTTAACCAATTGATTACCTTAGCGGTTAGCAAAGCATTGCCTGGCATTACTTAACTAGTCACTAAGGTAGCCAAGGGGAATACTGTATGCAGTGTACTTTAATGTTGGTATTAACCCCTTTGTATCCCTTTGTGGTCAGCTACTTATGGAAGCCTAGGGAGGTAGCGGGACAGGGAGAGAGAGCAGGAGAAGAAGAGGGGTACTGGGATGGGGAGGGAGGAGGAGGAACCAGAGAGAGGGAAAGGAGGAGAGGGAGGGGGAGAAGTGGCAGGGGAGAAAAGGGTAGAAGGGGGAGAGGTTGGGGGAAGATGGAGAGTAGAAGGGGGAGAGAGGGAGGAGGGGATAGAGAGGGAGGAGGAGAGAGAGGTAGGGATAGGGAGGGGGGAGAAAGAGATGGGGAGAAACGGAGGGGAGAGAGGGAAGGAAAGAGAGGGAAATGGGAAAGAGTGAGAAGGGAAGAGAGAGGAGGCAGAGGAGGGAGGGAATAGAGGAGGCAGAGGATGGAGGGAATAGAGGGGGATAGGGGCTGTAAGAGGAAGAGAGGGAGTGTAAGAGAGGGGGTGTAAGAGGGAGAGGTGTAAGAGGGATGGGGAAGAGAGGAGGTGAAAGAAAGAAAGGGGTGGAAGAGAGAGGGGGAGGAGGAGATGTAAGATGAAGAGAATGATAAAGAGGGGGAAGAGTGAGAAGGTGGAAGTGAGTGAGAAGTGTGACCAAGAGAGAGGGTGAGGAAGAAAGGGGGGGGGGAGGAGGTCTAAAGAGCGGGAGGGGTGAGGGGGTGTAAGAGGGGGGAAGAGGGATTAATAATGATTAATTAAGAGGGGGGAGTGAGTGAGCAAGAGAGGGATGTAAAAGAAATGGAGGGGAGATGTGGGGGTTTAAGAGAGGGGAAGGGGGGTGGAAGAGTGGGGGAGAGGTGTGAGAGATGGAGGAAGAGTGAGAGGCGGAGTGAGAGACATAAGGTGGGATAGAAATACATGGAGGGAGGCTGAGAGGGTTGTGTGTGAGAGGTGGGGCGTGTAAGAGAAAGAGCGGGTCTCGCAAGATCACTGACAGGGGGCCTCAATGAAAACCCTACTCCTGGGCCTCGGGAAAGGTGTCGGCAGCCCTGCCTGTTGTTGAAACATTCTGAGCATTATTCACCCATAAATAGAATTTGTGAAGCAGTAAAAGTGCTCTACTAGAAAGCTAGCAATTGAATTGGAAGTCAGGGAAAAGGGATAATAATACAATTGGTAACATTGTGAGAATTGGTTGAATGAATAGCAATTTATTAAAATAAGCTTACAGGTGTCCATGATCCGAATCTCCACTGAGTCCTGCTGTGCACAATTTGTTTTGTTTCAGGAATGTCCGGGCATGCAGAAGTTTCACAATCCTGTCAAAAGCATTTTGATTTGTTAAGTAGTTTCCTTTTTATAATTAATGACTTTTTGAACTTGTAGCTAAGAAGCACCCTTGGAGGCTGCATCAGTCACAAACTCTTTACTGTGCCAAAGAAAAAGGGGCCACTATCTGAAATATAGGGAAATAGTTGATGTCCTTCTGGGGGATATGGCCTCCAGGACGGAAAGGAACGTTAGGAATATTTTGCGTAATTATTTCTCAATGAATGCTCTGATTAAGGTTTAAAAATTATTGTAGGAAAAAGATAAGCGGTTTAATCACTTCCGTGCAATTTCAGAGAGGGTCTTACGTAGTAACAAAACAGCCAGGAAAGAGTGAGCACTTACCTGAGTTTCCGTGGGTCGAGTTGCGGCATTGCACTCATTATCATCAACCAATGAACCATACGCTCCTACAACACATTTCACTGCGCGCATCTGGTAACCTGTGCCACATGCTGCCATGCACTAAAAGTGGGAATAAATAGCATCAAATATTGATTACATTAAGAACACAAACATTTTGACATTTCCCACAATTTTCAGTATAAAAATGTTTGATTTCTTATGGGTGACTCCTTTTATTTGAAAAGTAGGTCAACGTGCCAACCCATTGGTTGGGATTGAACATGCTCCATTTGCTGCCTCTCAATTCTATGTTCTCAAATGAGTTTAAACACTGTAAATTTCAATTCACCTTTCTCATGTTTCTCTTGCATACAGTAGATTACTCTGTGCTGTGTAGCTTAGTTGTAAAGCCAGAACTATGGTTAGGATAGTACTGGAGTTAATTTAAAAAAAGTGCTGTGCTGCTACATAGTGACGAAGCCTGATCCCTGATAGCCGAATACTGTACGTTAACACACAAAGTTTCCAAACGTCGTTTTCTTTGCTGTTTTCTGAAAGATTCAATGCCTTCTTTTTTATATATACTTTATCAGGAAAGGTACTGTAGATTGTGATACACATACATCTTAGGAAGGCTCAGGGGCAAAAATTGTTTGTCCAACATCACGTGGAATGCAATTGATATTGGAAGGAATAGAACCCATGAGCTCGTATATTAAAGACACAAAACCATTCCATTAAAAAAACACAACCTTGAAGACACAATAATTCTTACACATTAATGCGTCATGTTACTTTTCTCCTAACAACTTTAACGTCTATACTTTGGGGATATGCATGGATGCACTTGGCTCGATCATAAGGAAATATTTTTTAATTAATTATTTTATGTCTGAAACAGTCCGTTAACTAGGTAAAATAATAATAATAATAATAATAATAAACATGCTCCTCAGACCTGTCAAGTAAAAGGAAAAAATAGTCCAACGTTAATGCAGAATTTAATACATTCTATTAAAATATGTGACAGGTTGAATATTTATTTGATCCTCTCCTCCTCTCATGCTGCATCATCACTTATACTCGCAATCACGCAGCCAGTGACTAGTGGAGCCAAAATGTGCATGTTATAGAGTGGACTCTTGCTTTGTTTTAAATCCAGCTAGGTTACTGCATCAATCTTCTGTAACCACTCATTGTTGCCTTACAGTAGTTCTTTCTGGAGATCGGAGAGGTGATCAAACAAAGGATAACAGAATTAAAACAACAGTAACAGTAAATTAAGTTACAGTGTACCTGTCCCCAAGGTCCGACTTGCCATGATGCACACTCCTGCTGTTGACATGTCTGAACGGATACTGGCTTTGTCTCTGGATCACAAAATCTGTCATTTAATCTATCCTCTCCAAACTGACACCAGGTCTGTCGATGTTTGTGTCCCTTTCCACAAGTCACCAGGCACTGAAACAAAGTGTCATCCCCATATGAAAACAAAGCAGTTTACATGTAGCTATACAAAGAGGAAAGACATGCAATCCCAGTATACCCAAAGAAAACACAGGCATCATTCCTTTTCGATACCGTAACCCATTCTATGTCTTGACACAATGTACACGTATGAGGCTGCCTTTATGAATGTGTAATTGTGGTGTCTTGATCTTTGTTTACAACAGAACTATTTGAAAGGTACATTGTTTCTAACCCAAATACATGTCCAACAAAAGGCTTTTCAGAGATTCTCATATTTATATTAGTTGGTATGAGACGAGACTATTTACTTTTTTGCATAAAGCATGAAGGTGGCACAGTGACCATTAGTTAGTACAAATTATTACAACTCTAAGACATCAGAAAAGTTGCTTTTTTTTATAGGGGTATAGGGGAGTCCTAACTCACTAGGTGCAGGTCGCTGCCAAAGCTTGCTAACCCTGGATGCCACCTTGATTCATTTGTTCCTTGATCCCAGTCACTAGGGATTACCACCCCAGGTTGCACAGTTCTCGCTACAGTTGGGTTCCGAGACCAACCAAGAATAACTGTGGAGCCGTGTTTGGCGTCGGGTTCTATAGTTTTCCATCCTCCATATAAATATATGCAGAACTGGGTGCCGACCAATCACTGGAGATCTTTCCTCCACTAAGCCAATCAGGAGCCGGGAGCTTGAACTGAATGGAAAAAGCAGGGCCGGGCAATGCCAGGGCTCACAGACAACCCCTAAGGCTGGGTATTGGGACCATGGGAAATTGGGACTGACCAATGGGGCCCGAGCCGATGTAGCTAGGACCTAAGCGTTGGTTCCCGATTTCAGCTCTCTACTTTCTGCAGAGATAGATGCCTCACTGCCGGTTGAGAACAATGCCTCCACTTTGGAAGTGTGGACACTCCCAACAGGTGGTCTCACCCTTCCCTACCTCACCATTGTCCCCAGGCACTTCACCTGGCCCCACACAAAGGCTAGGCCTCTGACTCATTGTATGCTGGCCACTTAAGTCTTTGTTACTGGCCCAAGCATACAATGAGTAACATAGATACCACTGGAAAAACATCCCATAATACCCCAAGCACAAAATACACAGTGTAATACAGATTCATACCTACTGGCCTAATTTATTACCAGGGCTGGCAGTCATTTTCAAGTCATGAGATGTCCAGTTTAACCCAATGTGCTTGGTCGCCATCTTGACTGGTAGGGGCAACAAGCAGGTTTAACCTTTTACATACCATGCCATGCTGCCCCTACCGTCACAGCGAGGGCCAACGTTTTAGGGACCTCCTAGATCCTCAAATATCTACCAGACAAGAATACAGTTGCTATGGTCATCTTAGCTCTGGCAGCCAGTAGAAAGCTGGGATATCATCAGGAGATTATATTGGATCTTGTGTTGCTCACATTTCTGGCATTCAAAATAAACCATAAATGATGCACTAAGGAAGACTCTGGTCAACACTTGAAGTGTGTGCTTTGCTCCATATTTCTACTATATGATGCTTTGTAAGGCATAGGTGAAATACTGGGTTAGTCAGCACCAGTCCATTCTAGCTACAAGTTGCAATATTATCTTACTCATTTTCATATGGTGCATTGCCACTTACTTCTGACCAATCACCTATCTTCCACTGTGGACACAAGAAGTCACTACAGCGCTGCTCAGTGAGCTTCTCCTGCTGACTACATTTGCTATCATCCAAAACGTCATGGAAAGAATTCGCACAGATGGCTCTTCGTCGTCTTATCCCACTGCCACAACTTTTTGAGCACTAAAAGGAGGAAGCAAAAGGACGATTTTACAAAAGCAGTTATATCATGCTAGAAAGAAAGAAATCATTCTGCTGAACATAAATACATTTTCTAAAAAAAAAAAAAAAAAAAAAAAAATCAGAAACCTCTCTTTAACAACAATGTTTTGGGGGAAATAATAGCAGTCAAACAACTCTCAACGTATGTTCAGTTTTTTCAGCTCTCCTAAGAATGTACTTAACCAGAAGACTTTTAAGGTCCAGTTAGGTGCGCCATCCAGTTTCACTTGCCCCTAGTTACACATTTCAAAGATATTGCAACATTAAGGGGGGGTTATTCATTAAGCTACAAAAGTGCCGATCGGGATACTATCGCTCTGAAACTCGCATAATCCCATCAAATCTAACAGGAGTTTCTGTGGGAAAATGCTCCATCAAAGTATAGTGAATAACCCCGAAGACTTTAATAAAATAAGCCATAAGAAGCCCTCAATGTGCAATTTATGACACTATTTAAAAAAAAAACTATTTTGTAGAACAATTCCTTTTCACAATCTTTTTTAATGCATTTGAAGCTCATCAATGTGGTTGAAAGTGAGGGTGTAACAATGCCTATTGATTTCTCTTAGAGAGAAATGACTGTTTTGATCAATTGCATTTTACATGTTAAATACGATTTTGGAAAATCAATACAATTAAAAGCAGAGTTGTAAATATTTTTAAGAAAGTTGTTAGTGCAAAATGTTAAATAATTCCAAATATATTTCTGAATATGATAAAATAATTTGATTTCCATTACTGCGAACTATTGGAACTCTATATTATGAACGGTTATGCTTTCTTTGGGTGATCTTAATCTCAGTCAATACCCACTTCCGACCAAGCTGAGTAGCGCCATCCTCCTGTGTTACAGTCTCCAGAACATTTCTCTTTATTGTTTGGCTTTTGCAGAACAGTACAAAATCTGTCGTCCACCTTTTCTGTCTTCCCTTCTGACCTGATATATTTTGCGCAGTAGATATCAAGTGTGCGGAAGCCCAAACCACATTGTGCAGTGCATTCACTCTTTCTGGCAACATGCCACCTACATAATAAAAATTCACATTACTGTATTGGCAGATATGTCACCGTTAAGTTGAATAAATGTTGACGTCTTGGAATAGATGGGAATGTTTGGGAACAAATCGCTATATAAAATACCTTAGTTCACATTCAGTGTTACAAGGCTCAGTTATTGGCTCAGGTTGAGGAATCCGATCACATCTTTGATCCGAGACAACCAGTTGATCAGAGTCCCGGGTACATATAGGTTTCTTCTTACGTTCACCTAAGCAACAAGATGTTGTTTTAACAAAAGCACAAGTGGCTTCTCTCTCATCAATATATTCCATAGCTACTTTATACTTAATTGAAAATGATTGCCCATGTTTTTATAATACGGATGTACTGTACCAGCCTTCATTCTTCTCTCAGCTGAGATACAGTATATCACCACATATTGTGATATATTGAGTCAACATTGCCACTGAATCCTATGCAAACGGTAATATTAGTGATCCTGCCAAATGTGTTACCTGGGGAAACAGTGTCACATGCTGCATCTGTATATTTCTATACTCCGTTTTAGTTGTTAAAGTTATCTGACATCATTGACAACTCTTCAATTCAGTCTATAACGAGCTCCGATGCTCATGTGGAAACAATGACTGCTGGTGGCAGATCCACCTTGTTTAATCAATTGTCTTAATCACTTTAAAAGAAATAGGCTCTGCACGTGAGGCTTTATCAGCATTCAACCATAGTTCCCACATACTTTAACATTCCTCATTCCTTTCTCTCTCCCTTCTAACAATGTCCAGGCATTCTAGTGTTAACCTATGACAGATCTGTGTCTTGTTACCCTACCGTCCTTTTTCAAAGTGTACTTTACTGATCAAATCTGCCGACTGCATACCACTCAGCCTGTATCTTGCGGCCTTAACTGCTTTAGGACAAACTCGCTTGCAGTTTGTTAATAACCCTTCTATTTGGAGAAATGGAGCTTTACTGAAAACTAGGTCACATATATTTTCTTTTAACCATACCTACTACTCAAGTCACCTAATTAAAAACATTTGTCAGATATATTTGAAATGATCCCCTTCTCTTCAAACAACAGCTAGTTATTACAAGCATCTATCTTACTTTAGGGAGCTTCATTTAATTTATTCATAACCGTTCTATATCTGACAGCATAAAACAATGAAGCAAAACATACTTGAATTCTGTGTTAAGTGATGTTTTGATAAAAATGTATCTGTGTGAGAAATGTCAATTATTTTTATTATTTGGAAATGTTGATCAGCTAAATAATATGAGAATTAATACATACAGCTCAACCCCATTATAACGCCATCCGTTACAACGCGAATCTGCTTATAACACGATGCTAGCGTGGCTCCCAATTTTTGTATGTATGAATACTTTACAACTCGATTATTGGTATCTTAAATACTTTATTGTACAATGCATACAATTGTACATTATTTCCAACGCGATCCGCTTATAACGCAATGTTATTCTTTGGATCCAAAGCACAGCGTTATAACGGGGTTGAGCTGTATTCTAATTTCTCAAAAGATGTAAAATTACCACACCTACATAACATTGAATAATTCACGTGACTGCTGATGTTGATGTAAATTGATTGAACACAACTTCTATAGCGCTAATATTATGTGTAGGGCGATTTGATCCCACATTCAATTCCTACCTTGGCAAAGTTTACTGCACACCTGCCAAGGACCGTAGGGTTTCCAATAGAACTGCTGAGGTTTGTCTTCAATTGGAATATTAAAAGTATATCGGACATCGGGGTTATACAAATTACCAACTGATAATATCTGAAAGAGAAAAGCTAACAGTAAGATGTTTCAATGACAGTAAAGTTATTTACACTAAACTGCATTGATTCTTCTCAAGTGGGACTTCCATTACCTGAAGTACGATTTCTTGCTCGATACGATCTGTACAATTAATTCTTTCAACTGCATGGTCTGAACCACTATATTCAATCATTGCACTTCCAACTTTGATTTCCCTTTTGAACATGCTGACCACAAAGTCCCCATTTAGAAGGAATTCTCCATGGCTGTTTGACAAAGCTGCAAGTAGAAACATAATATTGTAAAGAAACCACTTGACATGAATAAAATCACTGACGATCCTTGTGAACAGAAACATGATTTACTGTACATATCCTTTTATCTTACTAATATATATATATATATAAAATCAGAAACAGGGCATGCTCAAAACAAAAAATAAAGGTAAAGGGAGGGTGCATACTATCTAAACAGATACAGGAAAAGGAAAAAAAGGGACAGGCACTCCTCAAGAGCAAGGCCCCAGTGGGGACCGAAACGTTGAGTCAATAAATGTCACTTTTTTTGCATATAAATAGATATATACACACACCATATTATTATTAGAATTATATATATATATATATATATTTATACAGTATATATATATACACACACACACACACACACACACACAGAAAGATATAAGGTAAATTTATTAAACACATCATGGGATACAAACAAAAAATCTGAGTTATGTTCCGAGGCAAAATCTTGACAAAGGGCTGCTCTATAGGTATTGACTGAATCAGGGACTTTGTGCACAGTGCCTACAACGATTGTCCTTAGGGGCATGTCTAATAGGATGTTTTGTGAAGATTGTGTACTTTGTTGCTATGTGTCTGATTATTGAGTACAGTGTAGCCTGTTCAAAGTGATTTCATTACCCATGTCTCTCCCTTCCCTCGCTGCTTTCTCGAACTGCTCCTCTGGACACATTATGAAGAAGGCTGGATTACATTGTTTTCTGTAATATTTGTAACTTTTAGATACCATGGGTATCAGTTTGTGGAGTTTCACTTATTATGCACATTGTCTTTTGGTTGTCAGGGAGGCGGATCCAGTCCCCGATCACTGTTGTTGTCTAGAGTTGCTATGTAACCACTAGGGTGAGTGACAGTTCTCCTGCCTGCGAGCGCACATGGTAAGGGGAAAGGTATTTAATGTTTTGTATTTCTCACTTGTGGTTTTCTGGAATAAGGCTCTTTGGAGAGCCAATACATTAAACTTGTGTAATAAGCTTACTACATTTTTCAACAAGCCCTGGACTGCCTGATATTACTTTTATAGAATATATATATATATATATATATATATATATATATATATATATATATATATATATAAAAAACAAACATCACAGCTTGCACTCAATGTACTGGTTCATATAGACAGGTGCTAGTCTCAAATAATAGAAAAACAACATTACCATTCTCTCGTCCGGTAAAGAGGTAAAGAAAGACTGCACTCGGTTCAGTAATCAGGCACCCCCTTGAGAAAGGTCCTATTCCAGGACCGAAACGTCGGATTGGGTGACTTATCTTTTCTATTCAGATGCCCAATACAGTTTTTCATGATTACTGAACCGAGTGCAGTCTTTCTTTACCGGACGAGAGAATGGTAATGTTGGTTTTATATATATATATATATATATATATATATATATATATATAGAAAAATAAAGAAGAAATATAGTAGCGCCAATAGGTATAAACATAAACACCTAATATGATTATTTGTGTGGGAAAATGACAACTAAGGCAATATATATATATATATATATATAAAGATATAAAGATAAAGCAACTGTAAATATTCCTGTATATTCATTTGCATGTCTTAGACAGGTCTGCAACCCTGTCTTTAAAGATAAAGATTGATAGAGATATAGAGATATAGAGAGAGAGAGAACAACAACATAAAATAACCAGTCTCAGAGATGTCCTGTCTGTGGATAAACGATGATAGAAATCAATTCCAGCAATAGGGATGATGAGCAGCTCTTGAAGGATAAACCAAATCCTATGGGGTAGACCTAATAAGGGAAAAAAGAAAAGAGTGCAAATCCCATAGCGTAATACGTATATTTAATATGGGGGGTGGACAAGGGAGGGAAAGGGTTTGCTCACAAGGTTCACAGAAATAAAAGCATTTGTGAATATATCACCACCACGATAATAGTCCTCTAAGGAGATACTGCTGCACGGCTAGATGGTAGAAACGGAGTCCCGTTGTGTAGCGAGCTGAATACTCACAGCCTCAGTAGCAGCCCTGGACACGATCCGGCCTGACCGCGTCTCCGCATGATGACAATACACAATGGGACTCCGTTTCTACCATCTAGGCGTGCCAGCTGTTTGTGAGCGAATCCGTGCAGCAGTATCTCCTCGGAGGACTATTATCATGGCGGTGATATGTTCACAAATGCTTTTATTTCTGTGAACCTTGTGAGTGAACCCTTTCCCTCCCTTGTCCATCCCCCATATTAAATATACGTGTTACGCTATGGGGTTTGCGCTCTGTTCTTTTCCCCCATAATATATATATATATATATAAAACAAAATGAATGTTATTACTGCACCTTATTTCTATGTAAGTGTTCCCACTGATGTGCAGTCAGATACTATATCCACCATCATGATTGCCAGGATGTGAGGGATCGATCGCGTATCTCCCCTCTGTGTGAGATGCCGCGCTGCCTACTCAAGTGGTGATGGGGCCGCGCATGTGCGCATCGCTAAGCCGTTGAGTCCCCTTCGATGGACCACGGCGTCACGGTCTCCAGCAGCACGGCACCATGGTTACGGAGGACACTTTCTTCTCTCGCAGTGGCGGCCTGATGGTACTGCATACACAACTCAGTGGTGGCCTGATGGTACTGCATACACAACTCAGTGGTGGCCTGATGGTACTGCATACACAACTCTGATCCCTGTGGATCATGTGGCTGTGTTGATGACAGGCATAGTGCGACATCAGTGACTTTGGGTCTGATCATGGGACTTGATGCACGGCCAATCAGCTACTCTGGTTGAGTCATTTTGGTGGGGATTTGGGGGTATTTAAGGGATCCACTGGCCATTAGTCTCAAGCACCACCCTGAGGAAGGTCCCACGAAGACCGAAACGTTGGTCATGTTTGTGCTATGTTTATTTTTGAAAACAAGTTTTCTTACTTACCTTTGAGTGCTGTCTTGTGTCTGCTCCTGCTGGAGTGGATTACTTTATATCTCTCTCTCTCTCTCTCTCTCTCTCTTATATATATATATATATATATATATATATATATATCAAATAAAAAGATCACTTGTGAGCACATTCACATGTCTTAGACAGGTCTGCAACCCCGCCTTTCACCATCACCCAGCATACAGTGCTTCCACTGCAGCAACGGATTGTGGGAAATGACATGCAGTGAGCACACCGTGTCACCTTTTGCCTGAAAGCTTTTAAGCACAGCATTGTAATCAGATGCAAAGCCAGAGAAATCGCTCACAGGCATGTTTCGACCTTAAAGGGTCTCATCAGTGCGAGGTTGGTTGTATTGGTTTTGCAATTTTCAAGGCTGTAGGATTTACCATACACATTTTAAGTTATGGTGGGTGAAAAAGGCAACAAGAAACCTCCAACGTATTGCATATAGCAAATAAAAATATAACTTGTGAGCACATTTCACAGGTCTGCAACCCTGCCTTTCACCATTATCACCTAGCACAGGGGAGCGCAAACTTTTTTCCTTGCGCCCCCCTGCCGGCAGTTCTCTTCTCTCCGCGCCCCCACCCCTCTTACCTTTGCTTCGGCGGCGTCATTTTGCCATGGCAACGTGACGTCACATGACCTCGATGCATCATTTGATGCCGCGTTGCCATGGCGACACATGTAAGAAGCTGCTGGAGCCAAGGTAAGTAAGGTTTACAGAGGCCTTCGCCGCTTTCTCGGCACTTAATTTAAGTGCCTGCGGGAAGCGCGTGGGGCCTCTGTAAACCCTGCGCCCCCGCAGACAGTCTGACCTAGCATACAGTGCTTCCACTGCAGCAAGGGATTCTGGGAAATTACTTGCAAATGAGCACACTGTCACCTTTTGCCTTAAATCCATTTTTAACATGGATCCCTTATAAGCTAATGCTTGCTGTTAACACAGCTTTTAAGCATAGCATGGGAATCAGATGTAAAGCCAGAGAAACCACTCACAGGCATGTTTCGACCTTAATGGGTCTCATCAGTGCGAGGTTGGTTGTACTGGCTTACAATTTTCAAGGCTGAAGGATTTACCATATATATATATATATATACAGAATCTGGCACTCCAATAGAAATTCAATAATGAATAGGTGCATGTCCCATATAAATAATAGGCTGCACCCTGAGGAAGATCCCCCTGTGGGATCGAAACGTTGGAGTTATGTGCTGTATTTAATACATTTATTTTCATTCACCTGAGTGCTGTCTCCTTTTTGCTGCTATGCGGTAATGTATATGTATATATATAGCAACTGTAAATATAACTGTATGTTCATTTGCATGTCTTAGACAGGTCTGCAACCCTGTCTTTCCCCATTGTCACCCAGCATACAGCGCTTCCACTGCAGCAATGGATTCTGGGAAATGACATGCAAATGAGCACTCAGTGCCACCTTTTGTCTCAAGCTCGTATTACACAAGCCAATCCTCAAGCCAATGCATGCTGTTTTAAACACAGCTTTTAAACAGAGGCTGGGATGAGATGCAAAGCCATTAGATCACTCACATACATGTTTCAACCTTGATGGGTATCATCAGTGTGAGGCTGGTCTTACTGGCAAAGCAGGTTTGAGACTAGACTAGGTAATCACCACTGTCATTAAGGTTATGGTGGGTAAAAAAGTGACAAAAACCCTCCACAGTAAAGCATAAAGCAACTGTAAATATTACTGTATGTTCATTTGCATGTCTTAGACAGGTCTGCAACCCTGTCTTTACCCATTGTCACCCAGCATACAGCGCTTCCATTGCAGCAAGGGATTCTGGGAAATGACATGCAAATGAGCACTCAGTGCCACCTTTTGTCTCAAGCCAATCCTCAAGCCAATGCATGCTGTTTTAAACACAGCTTTTAAACAGAGGCTGGGATGAGATGCAAAGCCATTAGACCTACTCACATACATGTTTCAACCTTGATGGGTATCATCAGTGTGAGGCTGGTCTTACTGGCAAAGCAGGTTTGAGACTAGACTAGGTAATCACCACTGTCATTAAGGTTATGGTGGGTAAAAAAAGTGACAAAAAAGTGACAAAAACCCACCACAGTAAAGCATAAAGCAACTGTAAATATTACTGTATGTTCATTTGCATGTCTTAGACATATATACTGTATATCAAGAACTTAAAGACTATGTCTACCTTTGCCTGGTCAATAACAATAGCGGGTTCTCTTAGGGGCCTATGTTTGTTGTGGCAAAAATGTCAGTGCTAAAAATAAAAATGTTAATAAATGTGCGTTGTATGTATGAAGGTCATTAAATGTCTTCCTACATGTGACACATAATCTGCTGTTTTAAATAATTTTTGATGCATCCCTACCCGATACAATTTAATATATATGTATTTACAACAAGTGTTAGTAAATATAAGTTATTTGTGTAATATTATGTTTAATAGCCCGAGTGTCAAAATAATACTTTTTATTAACTTACTAGCTGATATACCCAACGTTGCCCGGGATTTAATTTTCCCGCTCCCCCTCTGTCTCCACTCCCCCCTCTCTCTCCGCATTCCCCTCTCTCTCTCTCCCCGTTCACATCAATCCGGTCCCCCCCTTCACATGAATGCGCCCCCCCCATTCATCCCCAGTTGACAGCTCCGGTTCCCCCCTGAGTCCCATGGAGCACCCCTCACTCTCTCTCCTGGCGGGCGGGAGGGTTGCTCAGCGGCTCACTGTTGGGGCAGGCAGGAGGGTTGATCGGCGGGTGCGGCTCATTGGGGGACGGGCGGGAGGGTTGTTTGGCGGTGGCGGGTCAGTGGGGGGGCAGGTGGGAGGGCCTCGGCGGCGGCAGCTCACTGCGGGTGTGGGCGGGGGGTTGCTTACTGGCGGCGGTTTGCTGCGGGGGTGGAGGGGAGTGTTGGTTAGCGCCGGAAGCTCACTGCGGGGGCGGGCGGGGGAGTTTCTTGGTGGCGGCTCACCGCGGGGGCGGGCGGGTGTCTCGGGGGTGGCTCACTGCGGGGGCGGGTTGGTCGGCGGTGGGTCATAGGGGGAAGGGGGGCTGGTTGCTTGGCTGCAGCTCACTCACTGTGGGGCGGGCGAGTTGCTCGTCGACGGCTGTCCGCTGCGGGGGCCGGCTGGAGGGCTGCGCGGCGGCTCGCTCTGGTTCCCCACCCCCGTTCACAGGTCCGGTCCCCCCCCAGTTCCCAGCTCCGAACGTGGCCCTGCCCGTGACGTCACCCCGCTTCGCAGTCACAGAGCGCGAGAGCCAATGAGAGCCAATGCCCACCCCACCAATGAGAGCCAAGGCTCGCCCCGTATTCAGCCAATGGGAGAGCGCGAGAGCCAATGAGAGCGCGCACAAACAAACAGATTTTGTACATATAGACAGAATGAAACATCCATGCTGCATCAAATACTGTCATTCTTTTTGTTGATACCTAGCAAAATTCATTCTGCACATACACTATTAACAGTCTTTTCAGCTTTTCTTGGCGGATCATTTTGATGCACTTATAGTTGATTTTGTGGTACACAGAAATATGGGTTTTTAGTACATACCATTTACATCCATACGCCAAGCACAGTACATTTCTGTGCACCAAAGCAAAGGAATAAAAGTTATTTTTGACGCAGCTGTAGAAATGTGCGCTTAGTACATAGGCACACACAAGAGCAACGGAAACAGCGTTTGACATGTGACACTTTTCCACTAAAAAGTTGTTTGCGACACTTGTTACACGGGCCCCACAGTATCTACAGAATGAAACCATTTTACAGCAGCAATCCATGAAGCAGGGGGTCTCCGGACCCAAATTGTGTTGATTTCGGCTCCAGGGACCCCTTGCTTCCCGGGATACTTACCTCCGTAGGGGGTGCTGGTAGCAGCTCCGGCTTGGCTATGTTCTATTGAAATGGATTTAAAGCTCTCACATCTCACTGGCCAGCAGGAAGCCATGACGTCAGCCATTGTGGCTTCCTATTGGCCCGTGTGACCAGGACATTTAAACCTATCTCAAAGAGCAGGGGGTCCCAGAGCTGAAATTAATGCGGTTCAGCTCAGGAGAACCCTGGCCTCCCACCGAGTGTCTGGGGGGGAAGGGGGGAGGAGCATGTGCCCCATTAATACTGGGGGAAGAGCAGTTCCTTGCAGAGTAACACCTGCAGGCGACCTCGCCACTTACCCAATTTTTTGTTGTTGGTTTAATAAATGCAGCAGTCCCTTACAGTTACAGCAGTGCATCCATTCTCCCGCGATCGACCAATGAAGATGTTGCTTCCCAGGGCACCCAATATGGCCGCCTATTTCAAAAGAGGAAGTGCTGCAGCTTCCTATATGGTTGCTATAGCAACCCAATGAAGCTTAAGACACCACAAAGAATTAAAAAGGGCATATGGAGGAGGGGGAAAGGAAAATATAATGCATAAGTATTATCTAACGCCACAACTGATATATTTTGTAAATAAATAAATAAACACCCATGTATAGGATTTTGAATGAAATGCTGCTTGATGTTCACCTAGAACCAACAACTTCCTTTTTCAACGGATACTTACAAGACATTAACACAGATTGACGGAGCGTTATTTTTTCCCTTTAACCCAAATCTTGCGGTATGTGCAGCATACTGTATTTAACAGCCTGAATGCTTTGTAAGGGAACAGTTTCCTGAAAACAGCAGTCTGCTGCCCAACTTCACACTAATGCGATTAGTTAGATAATTTCCTGCGTTAGTTTTCCCCACCATTTCACCCATCACAGCTGCATCACTGCAAGAGCTCACTAATGCTACATTTAAGGCTAACACCAGAGCACAAAAGAAGTGTCTTACAAAGGGATGGGGGAGATCAAAAATAAATAAGAAAGAACATTGTTCAAGAACAAATAGTGAAAGGCCTTTAAAGTTCAACAAATCTATGTTTAGGAACCAAAGCTTTAAGTGTCAGTACTACTTAGTAAATTTATAAGCCGTCACCTGAGTAAGATTCTCTACTGATTGAGAAACATTTAATGTAAAGAAAAGAAAGAGAATAATACAAATTCTACATTAGTTAGAGACCTGTCTGAGACATGTGAATGTGCTCACGAGTGTCTTTTATTTGCTGTACATTAGAGGAAATGTATAAAGCAGGGCTCTTCAAATAGGTCTCTAAATATACAGAAGGGCCACAAGCATACTGTAATGTAATTTTGGCTACATCTAAAGACTTAAAGATTATATTTTAAAGGCATTTATAACATCTGTACCATGTATATTTATAATACCTTAATTCGGGTGTGCTCAGCTGTAGTCCTCAAGATCACCCCAACAGGTCAGGTTTGCATTGGGTGACCAGATTAAATCTCACGCATGCGCAGTGCGATCGGTACTTCCTGGCTGCCCTTGCGCATGTGCGATCAACACTTGCCGACTGCGCATGGCGAACGATGTTTGCTGGTCGCTCATGCATATTCGCAATCGAAGCTTGCCCGTCGTGCATGCGCAAGAACAGCCGGCAAGTGCTTTTCGCGCGTGCGTAATTGGCAAGTGCTGATCGTACACGCGCAGCTGGGAAGTGCCGATCGTGCATGTGCAAAGAGCCAGCGGCACAGAAAACCGGCACAGAGCCCCAAAAAGTCGGCACAGTGCCTGAAAAAAAACAGGACTGTCCTTGCTAAACCAGGACGTCTGGTCACCCTAGGTTTTCTGATTGAGCCACCTGTGCCTGTGTAGGGATATTCTGAAAACCTAACCTGTTGGGGGGGGGGCTTGAGAACTGGAGTTCAGCACCACTGCTTTAATTTACAAGGGATTTTCAGTGTAAAAACTTGTATGAAAGCAAGCAGTATAAAATTAGCATCGGCCAAACATACCAAGCGACACACCAAGGCCCTCTGTTTGACCATCAGGTGAAGAGCCCCGGTACAAAGCAATTCTGAGAACATGTACATTTAGATATGTCCAAAGATATGTTACCACTTGAATATATTAACAGAGATCACATTATTTTGTATTTGTCATACTAAGAGCAGGAGAAAGTTTTTTTTAACTAGCCTCTTCTGTACTTTAATGGCTGCTAATTAGGTTATTTAAAAAAAAGATACATTAGGATATTATATATTTATAACAGGAAGTAATACCTTGAGAGTTAATTCTCATTTTCAAGTATGTCCTGGGCACAGAGTTATGATGACAAATACATGGTTAAATTAAAGCAGCAGTTCAAGCAATATCCTACATGTGTTTTTTTTTTTTTTAAATAAATCAGTTCTGTACTATGAGAAAATACTTGTAGCATTTAAATGAAATAAAAAATGTTTTGAAGACATTTTTAATGTTTAAAATGTAGGAAGCATTTCCAAAGTGACAGCCCCCTCCCCCTTCTGATAGGCTCTGGCTCTTGAGACCCGCCCTCTCTCTTGCAGTGCACCAACTGAATCTAGTAACTGCCCAGTCAATCATATTTCAGGAACTACATTGCCCACAATGCTGTGCAAGAACTGAATTAAATAACCCAGAGCAAGTGATCGATTACAGGGAGCTGATCGATCTGCAGCTTAGCTAATCATTTGTCAGTGTGCAGATTGTATTGATACACATATTGAATGGGGAAAATATATATATTTTTTATTTTTTTTAAACGGCAGCTTTTGTATGTGCTGTCTATGATTAGAGTGCATACATTCTAAAACAAAGCGTATTGCACACAGGATAAACACAAGGCTGAGTGGCCCAAAAATATATATGTATGTATATATGTATGTATGTGTGTATGTATGTATGTATATATGTGTTTATTTATATAGAGCCATTAATGTACATAGCGCTTTACAGTAGTAATACACACAACAATCATATAAATAACAAACAACTACAAATAAGATATCATGGTAATAAGTGCTTCAGACAAAGAAGTAACATTTAGGAAGAGGAGTCCTTGCTCCGAAGAGCTTACAATCTAATTGGTAGGTAGGAAGGACGGACAGAGACAGTAGGAGGGCGTCCTGGTAAGTGCTTCTGCAGGGGGTAAAGCTTTATGTATCAGGTGTATAGTATTAGCCACAGTGCTACTCATATGCTTCCTTAAGCAGATATGTTTTGAGGTGGGTCTTAAAGATGGATAGAGAGGGTGCTAGTCGGATATTGAGGGGGAGGGAATTCCAGAGGTGTGGGGCAGTCAGTGAGGAAGGTTTAAGGCGGGAGAGGGCTTTAGATACAAAGGGTGTAGAGAGAAGACATCCTTGAGCAGAACGCTAGAGTAGGGTATAGCGAGAAATTAGGGCTGAGATGTAAGGAGGGGCAGAAGAGTGTAAAGCTTTAAAAGTGAGGAGGAGAATTGAGTGCGTGATACGGGATTTGATAGGAAGCCAGGAGAGGGATTTCAGCAGGGCAGGCGCTGAGACAGATTTAGGAAAGAGCAGAGTGATTCTGGCAGCAGCGTTTAGGATAGATTGTAGGGGAGACAGATGAGAGGCAGGAAGACCGGACAGCAGGTTACAGTAATCGAGGCGGGAGAGAATGAGGGCCTGAGTCAGAGTTTTAGCAGTCGAGCAACAGCGGAAAGGGCGTATCTTTGTAATATTGCGGAGGAAAAAGCCACAGGTTTTAGAAACATTTTGAATGTGAGAGAGGAGTCGAGTGTGACCCCTAGACAGCGTGCTTGGGCTACTGGGTGAATTATAGTACTTCCAAAAGTAATGTGGAAGGAGGTAGTAGGGCCAGGTTTGCGAGGAAGTATGAGGATCTCTGTTTTTGCCATGTTAAGTTTAAGGCGGCCGACGGCCATCCAGGGTGATATCGTAGAGAGACATTCAGAAACTTTGGTCTGTACAGAAAAGAGAAGAGGACCCAGGACAGAGCCCTGGGGTACCCCCACAGAGTGATCGATAGAGGAGGAGGAGGTGTTAGCAGAAGAGACACTGAATTTATCATGGGAGAGGTAAGAGGAGATCCAGGATAGAGCTTTGTTCCGAATACCAAGAGTATGGAGAATGTGAAGGAGAAGAGGGTGGTCCATGGTGTCAAATGCTGCAGAGAGGTCGAGTAATATGAGCAGAGTGTAATGACCTCTGTCTTTAGCAACATGGAGGTAATTAGTAATTTTAGTGAGGGCTGTTTCAGTGGAGTGAGCAGTGCGGAAGCCAGATTGTAGAGCGTCTAGGAGAGAATAGGTGTTAAGAAAGTCGAGCAAGCGAGAGAATACAAGATGTTCAAGGAGTTTAGAGGCAAAAGGCAGGAGGGAGACAGGTCAATAGTAAGAAAGACAGGTAGGGTCAAGTTTGCTGTTTTTGAGTACAGGTAGTTCTCGCTATCCAACGTTTCACTTTACCACGAATGGCATATCCAACGCTTTACAATGCCTCCCTATGGGCCATTTTTCGAGGCCAGAATGCATTATCCAACGCCTGAATGCGTTATCCAACGCTCACCACCACTGATTAACATGGGACTCACTTTACAACGGTTTCACTATCCAACGCTACATCCAGAACGGATTCCGTTGGATAACCGAGGACTACCTGTAATGGTATAACTGTTGCATGTTTGAAGGAGGAGGGAAAGGTACCAGAGTAGAGGGAGGAGTTAAAAATGTGTGTGAGCGTAGGGGTTATTGTAGGAGCAAGATGTTTAAGGAGATGGGGTCAAGAGGGCAAGTGGTAGAGGGAGAAGAACAGCAGTGACACATTCTCCTCTGAGATAGCAGAAAAAGAGTCAAGGAAGGCAGGAGGAGAGTTAGGAAGCGGTGTAGGATGGGAGGAGGAAACAGAGGGGATGTTCTGATGTATGGATTCCACCTTTTCCTTAAAATAGCCAGCAAAGTCCTGAGTTGAGATGGAGGAAGAAGAAGAGGCAGCTGAAGGTGGTTTGAATAGAGAGTCAAAGACAGAGAAGAGTTGACGTGGGTTAGACCAGCGGTGTGCAAACTAGGGGGCGGGAGAATTTCTAGGAGGGGCAGTGGTGGTTACAGAGGCCCCGCGCTCTTTTCCACGGCATATAAATTAAATGCTGGGGGTGGCGTGAGGCCTCTATAACTCACTTACCTGCTGCCAGCCGGGTCTTCGGCAACACGTCGCCGTAGCAATGCACGTGAAATGACACGGTGAGGTCACATGACACGGAGACATTGGGAGAGGGGGGGGCGCGAACGCTGCAGCTCCCAGGAAGGGGGCCGCAGCTCAAAAAGTTTGCGCAAAGCTGGGTTAGACTTGTGCATGTTGATTAGTGAAGAAAAGTAGGTTTGTTTAGCCTGAGAGAGGGCAGAGTTGAAACAGGATAGTATAAAGTTGTAGAGAAGGAAGTCTGCGAGAGTGTGAGATTTCCTCCAGAGGTGTTCAGAGGAACGACTGGGAATTTAGCCAGGGTCTGTGGTTAGAAGGGCGAGAACGGCAGAGAGAAATAGGGGCATGTAGATCAAGAGAGGAGGATAGGGCAAAGTTGTAGTTCCTGACCAGGTTGTCAGGGTCTGGAACAGAACTGGTAGAGGAGAGGGAGGAGCGTAAAGTGGAATCAAAGGCTGGTAGGTTAATAGAGCGCAAGTTTCTTCAGAAACGAGGGGTAGATGATATGGAGAAGGGGAGAAGCGAGAGCAAGAGAGAGAGAATGAGATGAGGTGATGGTCAGAAATAGGAAAAGGGGAAATGGAGAAATCAGAGAGAGAAAAGTTTTTAGTGAAAACCAGGTCTAGAGAGTGGCCATCCTTGTGGGTGCTGGCTGCAAACCACTGTTGAAGGCCAAAAGAAGAGGCTAGAGAGAGAAAGCGGGAAGCCCGAGAGAGGGGTCATCAATGTGGCAGTTGAAGTCCCCAAAGAGAAGAATACGGGAGTCTGAGGAGAGAAATAAAAATAGCCAGGATTCAAAGTGAGAGAGAAAGACAGAAGGGGGATGAGTAGAGGTAGGTGGGATGATAGATTACCGCCACGTGGACAAGGAGAGGAGAGAAGATCTGGACAGTGTGAGCCTGAAAAGGAGGGAAAAGCAAAAGATGGAGGAATAGGAAGGGTACAGTAATGGCAGAGAGAGGAGAGGAGGAGCCCTACGCCTCCACCCCTGCCATCAGGGCACGGAGTGTGGGAGAAAGAGAGGCCACCATAAGAGAGGGCAGCTTCCAGAGCAGAGTCAGCCAGGTCTCAGTTATAGCAAATAGGAACAGAGAGTGAGAGAGAAAGAAGTCATGCACAGAGAGGAACTTGTTAGAAAGGGAGCGACCATTCCGAAGAGCACAGGAGAAAGGGAGAGAGGAGGGAGGGTGGCAGGGGATGGGTATGAGGTTGGAGGGGTTGATACCAGAAGGAGTAGAAGTTGCATTTGGCAGTGCTAAGGAACAGTGGAGTTATCTCCAAAAATTTGTACATTTTTTGTCAACTTGCATGCTTCTCCACTTTTCCTTAGCCCTGCTTGATCTGTTAAGCACTATTTATTGTGTTTTTTTTTTGCATTACAATTAATTATTAACATTTTTATTTGCATGCACATTTTTGTCATAGCGAATAGGATACAGATTTTAGAGCATCCTTTCGTACAGCTGCACACTGCAAGTATTTCTTTTAAATCCATAAAGCCATTTTCTCGCTGGTGTTTTTTTTTTGTGTGCCCCTTCTTCCACCAATGGGTAAACATTTACACACTTCAAGCTTGATGACAACGTTAAATTCCTCCAGAGCTGTCAAGTAACTGCTACAAGGTTCACAAAGCCCATGGTTTTAGCTTTCACACTCAGTGAGCTGTGAAATAAGTATATGCATGCACACTTTTTCATTTGCATCTATATAGCTTGCATATGAATAGATGATCTCCAAGTGCTGGCCCGCTATGACAAATCTTTATTTTATTCATTGTTCTCAGGAAAGCTGTTTATTTCAACAAGATGAATGGTAATGTGGGGCTCGGGTTAAGGGGCCGAGGTTGTGTTGATTACATTGAGAGCAGAACAAGACTGTACATTGGCACTAGCTGCTGCCCCGGAGCACTATTTGTGTTCTTTTGCATCTCTTATTCATAAAACGTTTCGGCTTCACAGTAGAAATACGTTGCTATAGAAAGCAGAGTCCTCTGTACTGAAAAAGCAGAACGGTACATTTGATCGGGGGACGTCTCACCGCGACCATGTCCCAGGCGGCATTTAGCCACAGAGATAAACCAATTCCACGTCTTTTGAAACTAAATGATGTATGAATTAGACAAATAATGAGTAATTAAGAGTTAGGGTATGTGCAAAAGTAAGTGAAACCCTGGTTTTATCAGCTAAATTAAAAGGGATAATTAGAATTAGGTGTTTAAATAATTAAATAGATCTTTAGGGATGAGTTTGGGAGGCCCCATACTATATAAAGATCAAAAACTTTGTGAGTTTGGTCTTCAACATACACGCGTGTGGAAACACGTCATGCCATCATCAATAGAAATATCTGAGGACCTCAGAAAAGCAGTTATTGATGCTTATCAATCTAGAAAGTGTTACAAAAACATTTCTAAGGATTTGTGGCTCCACAAATCCAATGTCAGACAGATAGTCAACAAATAAAGAAGTTAATTACCACAGTCACTCTACCCAGGAGTTGTCATCCTACCAAAATCTCTCAAAGAACATATTGGCAAATTATCCAGGAAGTCACAAATAACCCCACAGGAACATTCAAAGATTTGAGAGCCCCTCTAGCCTTAACTAAAGTGAGTGTTGATAACTGAGCTATCATTAAAAGACTGAACAAGAAAGGTGTTCGATGAAGGATAGCCAGGAGGAAACCACTGCACTCTAAAAAGAATATTGCTGCCTGTCTGAAGTTTGCAAAAAGAGCACATAGATGATCCACAAGACTACTGGCACAATACTGCACAGACGAGTCAAAGGTAGAACTTTTTTGCCTCAATGAGAAGCGTTATGTTTGGCGTAAACCAAACACTGCATTCGAACAAAAGAACCTCATCCCAACCGTCAAGCATGGTGGTGGGAGTGTGAAGCTGAACCGAATGTGGGTCATGCAGCAAGACAATGATCCTAAACATACAACCAGATCTACAAAAGAATGGCGGCAGAAAAGGAAAATCTGCGTTTCAGAATGGTCTAGTCAAAGACCAGACCTAAACCCCATCGAAATGTTGTAATAGGACTTGAAGCGAGCTGTACATGCAAAGAAGCCCTCAAATGTTACTATGTTTATGCAGTTCTGTAAGGAGGAACGGGCCAAAATTCCTCAAACTCTATGTGAGAGACTGACCAGCAGTTACAGGAAATGCTTAGTTGAAGTTATTGCTGCTCAAGGGGGCGCCACCAGGTACTGAATCTAAAGGGGGCACCATCAGGTATGGAATCTAAAGGGGGCACCATCAGGTATGGAATCTAAAGGGGGCGCCACCAGGTACGGAATCTAAAGGGGGCACCATCAGGTATGGAATCTAAAGGGGGCGCCACCAGGTACTGAATCTAAGGCTGCGCCAGTGTGAATGAAAGCGCGTTGGCGCTCGAGCTCGGCGCTCATTTTGCTTGGGGGATTTATGTCCTGCTTGTTGCATGTGTAGGGGGGCATGTCGAAAGGCACGGCCATGACATCACAGAGCTGGTTTGCCCTCATTGGGCAAACCACTCACATGACGTGCCAGTGAACGGCAAATCAAATTGATTTGTCTCGCCAAGCAACTGAGCGCCGTGGGCTCACGGGCACATGCACGCGCGGGCTCACGCTAGACAAACACATTTTAGCAATGTGTTTTACCGTGCTGCGAGTGATCAGGCTGTGCGCGAGCGCCCGCTCAGCATCCCCCTGGACAAGGCCTAAAGGTTCACATACTTTCTCACATGTGGATATTGAATGTTGAATCATTTGTGGATAAATAAATGTTGAAAAAGTATCATGTATTTGTGTCATTTGTTTGATCAGGTTATCTTTATCTATTATTAGGACTTAGATTAAGATCTAACAACATTTTAGGTTTGAAATATGAGAAAATCCTGAGGGGTTCTCGCCACTGTACATGTTAAAAATGCAACGGACTGAAAAACCCACAATGCTCGCTCAACCATATTCCAAAAAGACTTCTTCAGTGGAACCACTGAAACGTTCAATAGTAAAATGTGGGTAGATTTTGAAATAGTAAAACATAAACAATATTTGGCTGAGAGGACTGATAAATTAACCTTTAGTCCTAAAAAGAAGAATAAACATAGCAAAATAAGCTTCTAGACGTGCAGTTGAAAAAATAGCTTTGGAATACATTAAAGAAAATATAAATCAAAATAGAGCATTTACGTTGTTTCACAGGCATACATATCAAAACCTCAATTACTAAAGAACGCTTGAAATGTACACAGAAAACAGACTACTACATTTAACAAGGACACCTTTCCTGTCTTGCCTTTTAATTCTTCATGGGCAAGCTACCCAGCTACCTGAACAAGCTTCTCACCCCTACCACCTGCAGCACTTATCACCTGAGATCAGACTCCAAAAGACTATTCATGGTCCCAAGGCTCAACAAAGTATCCGGACGTTCCTCCTTCTCCTTCCGTGCACCCCAAAACTGGAACAACCTACCAGAGACTCTCACATCCACCACCAGTTTAAGTTCTTTCAAATCTAAGGCTGTCTCACATTTTAACCTGGTCTGTAACTGTTTCATACGCTCATAATACACATTTTCTTTAACTGTGCACGCAATGTCTTGTATATAATGTATACCCTGTTCATTTATGTAACTGTATTTGTAACCATGTACTATTTGTTTTACTCTGTGCCCAGGACATACTTGAAAACGAGAGGTAACTCTCAATGTATTACTTCCTTGTAAAATATTTTATAAATAAATAATACTGGAAAACGAGAGGTAACTAACTCTCCATGTATTACTTCCTGGTAAAACATTTTTATAAATAAATAAAAATACAAGGATGGTGTTTTACACCATACTTCTCAATACTTTCCTGTGTTATTGGATGTTGAACTGGTCTTTCGTGAAATAATTAGAAAGCTAAAGGACCCTTATTAGATTTATTGTACGTGTTCAGAAATACAGTATAAAAGTGCTATATTGATGCATTTGTCAAGACACAGTTTATAGTTACAGTTTAAGTTGGCTTTTTCATACATGATCAGCATTACTGCATGGTACAGTTTTCAACAAGAATAACTATTAGTCAATTTAGCCCACATCCTGTCATATTTTCACAGACATAATAAAGTTATGCCTTACTGCATAATGTACAGTAGATTGCCACATTTTGATCAAGGACGTACAGAACCATCAATACATGCAGAGCTTTAATATCCTTTTGGATTCATCAGTTTGAACTTGAACCAAATATATAAAACTGACAAAAGCCCTAAAATAACAAAGCACACTTAAGACAAAATGCACTCAATAGTGCAGCCATGTGTCCCACAGAACGTCCCAAGCCTGTTCCAGTCCCTCAGACATCACACTGTGTTTAAACTGCACACATCAAGATGCTGGCGTGGGCACCTCCTACTGCAAAGTACAACAGGATATTTGTGTTACTGAAACAAAACCGTGATTCGAACTGTTTGTACTTGCGGAATGATTGGAAAATAACACTACATACACAACAGAGAAAAGCAATGTCAGTTCTGGTTGAAAGGATCTGATAACATCACTAGATAGCTGATCTGATGTTTTTCTGGGCAGATCTTTCTTAGAAAAACAAATGCCATACACATTCACAGCAGCAGTGCCATCAAGGTGTACTGGAGTTGCAATAACCCATATATAAACCTCATTGGGGTTATTCATTAGTCTGTGAAAGTGCCAATTGAAACTCCCACTGACTTCAATAGGTGTTTCCATACGATAGTGCCCCAATCGGCAATATCACTGTTTAATGAATAGCAGATCCCAGCCTGAAATACAAAAAATAATCTGTCTTCTTTAAAATGTACAGTAATCTGATCTGCTGGATACAGACCCCCATAATCTACAATAACAATTATTGTTTTAGTGCCAAGTCAACAATCTAACTTGAAAGTTAACATACCAGTAGAAAATAGCAGAGAACATGCTTTAGGCCTCGGACATGATAAGCGCTTATGCGCTGACCCATGTGGAGGCGAGCTTACGCTCGGCACTGAGCCCCTGCAGGCCGCAATGAGAGCGGCTTTAGCAGGGGCTCGCTTAGCAAAATTTTACATTTTCGCGCTTGCCGGAGCGCAGGACCGGTCACGTGAGCGGTTCGCCCAATGAGGGCGAACCAGCTCCGTGACGTCACTGGCCCGCCCCCTGACACGCTCCCGACACGCCCCCGGATGGCGCGCGGTCTAAGGCCAGGGAAAGTACCCGCTTTCCCTCAGCCTCCGCGCGCCTCAGCACGCATATCACTAACCATGGACGCAGCCTTAGGCTGGAACACATGCATAATTAATAATATCGATTTTTTTATTGTCACAGAATTTCAATCGGTTGGGTCCTCCCGTTGCTGAACAGCGCTATGTTTAGCTCTGGTTCCCGAATGGAGATACTGTTTTAGTTGCCTGTGTTCTTCCTGCATATTCAAAGATGGCGGCCACAGTTGCCCAGTCGGAAACGGAAATATTATTACCCCCATGCCAGGCTATTGGCCGGCAGGATCAAGCTCGATTTGGTGGCCATTTTAATTTCCCGAATGCGAGAGAAAACACAGCAACTACATCAATTAATATCCCAGGAAATTGGGGTTCACTGGGGCTAAAAAAATACTATGGTTAAGTTCCACAGGAAACCCCCAGGTTCAAACGTTGATATGAAAGCAAACTAAGAGTGTAACAAAATATGCCATCCTAATCCTATCCCCACAGAGCCATCATGAGGGGTACTTTGTAGCATAACATTACATTTTCAATTGAAAAGGCAGAACAAGAATGTTGAATGCACAGTTGGAAACATGAGTTAATACAGTAACAAATTTAATTGCCTTCTTGGGGATGTCTCTCCCAATGAAATATGTACAGTATATCTGTAATCAGACGACAGCAAAGCTGGCCAAGTGTGAAGTACAAGTCTGTACTTAATGTTACTCTATGGAATACAAATAGAATGTAGTCTCACCGAGGTAGTTATCATCCTCTGGCTTCTCTGAGTAACTGTGCTGTCGTACATCGATGTTTGTAGCACCAGCTGGAATACGAACCACCGTATTGTAGCCTGCAAACCAATATAGAAAATGTATGTATTTTGTCTAAATCCAATTTCTGAATAAATACGGAAGTATCACCATAACTAATCAAAGGCGCTATACAATGCATTGCTGAGAGTGTATAGATATTTGCATATGGCCTACAGTACCTTCAAAACAGAGCAATTCACTTTTACAGGGTTGTACAGTAAGTGCACAGTGAAAATGTATTCCTATTTTAATAATATGGTAGAAGTATCACTTCTAAAACAATGGTGTAGCACAGTTTATATAGCTTGGCTTTGGTTATACCTTTAACTCTGCTAGTAAAAGTGGAAACCCCAAAAAAGCTCCAGCACACACTGATTGATAGAGAAAACGAAAAAGACTAATTAATTACATATGTCCCTACTTTCACAAAAAAATGATTTATTCTCAAACGGATTATGGTTTTCTTCAATGTGTCTGGTACTGTATGATGAATATGAAGGGACAGATAACCTAAGCCACGTTAAGTGACATAACTGCATATTTTCAAAGGTCAATAACGTAATGTTAAGTCAAGTTTTCTCCCAGAAACAGCATTGCGTTAACCACAACGGCTGTTGGTGATAAATAAATGCATAGGGTAACGCAGGATATTACCTTCGTTAGGCCCTATCTAAGCTTGCCGTTATTCATATCCAGACCCTGACATAGGGATTTTACACAGTCTGGATGGTTGTAACACACCAGGTATATTTTAACTGACATAGCCTTATTTTTAGCGTTATTTCTTCAGAGTATTTAGATAATATGACCATATGAGGTCTGATTTAACAGAGCTTTGTGGATCTTGCCCTAATATGCATGTGGATGGTAAAGGATATTGGGCCATATTTACTAAAAGGTGCCAAAAGACCCATTAAATTTAATGGGCCATTGGGTGTCTTCCAGCGCTCAGTAAATATGGCCCATATTATTAAATTTATATATTTTTTCATTATTAAATTAACATATATAATAAATTGTGGAATTATTTTGAGTATGAGACAGAAGGGAGTGGGTGGAGAGCCTAATATTGAATATTGAGAATATTTTAGTACAATTTCCTCTTGGATTGATCTTTGTTTCAGCATATTGCATTTCTCAATAGTTGATTATGTTGCTTACCATAATGTACTATATTATACGTTCCAGCAATAGTTTTGCATGATGAGTTGTCTCCACCACAAACACCACACTTATCTCTTCTGGCTTTTGAATTTAGGACATGGTCGCATCCAGCTTGCTTTAAAAAATAAATTGGCGCATGTAAATGATCCATAAAAAAAATGGCGACGGTACAAAATTAATAATAAAATACAATTCTGCAACATCTTAGTAATTAATTAAAAGAAGCAATCCCCCACCTCCCAACTATTTTCCTCTCTGGGAATCCCCTGGTTTCGGCGATACTTACAGGTGAAGTTACCGGGTTTAAAGCACCCTCCAGGGGAAACAAAATGGCTGCCAAATCTTGGACCAATAGGAAGCTGCAATATCATCTGCTGCGCTCCTACTGGTCGCCCATTTAAATTCCCTTTAAAAATCAGGAAGTCGTACCGGTAACTTCACCAGTATCTCCGGAAATCGGGGAGTCCCCATGGCTACAAATAGCACGGTTCAGCTCTGAAGGACCCCCACTTCGAATCCTGTAAGAAAAAATGGGGGCTAGATAGAATGGATTATGGTATTAAGGTGGTGAATAATGTGCTAACAATGGGACTTGCAATTCAAGCTATTAAGGGAGTGAAAAGGTCAATAATTCCTTATTAGTAGTCATATTACTCACTCTCGTAATTCAGTTAATCAGAATACAGTTAACTGGAGTTACTGTATTTCTAAATAACGGAAAATACTTCTAAATAACAGGAGCTATTTCTGAATAGCATGAATGTTTGCTATTGTAAAAGGAGTTATTTTAGATAACAAGGTCATATTAACTGAAAATTCAGAAAATCCTTCTTCCCAGTGGTCCATGTAAAAATGTTACTTATATTTATACTTCTTTAACATTGAATATACAGAGGATCTACCGGTATATTTTACAGCAAATTTACACCTATCCAGTAGAGATGACTTCAAAAGTGTTTAGTAAACCGTTTGCCAACATCTTGAGAACATTTCCTAAAAATGCGCAAAAGGTCATACTGCTTGCAAACAAAAGAAATGTCACCAATTTTGCCATTTTTGACAGCAATGTTGCCAGAATATTCTTGACTTTGCTAGAATTTCTCCCAATTGCAAAATATAAATGGCTAATGTACAGTACATCGACTTGTATTGCTTGGTGAACTTTGCCGAAGCTTGCCGATTTAAAGCTGCAGGCCAAGCAATATCCTGTGTTTAAAAAAAACAAAACAAAAAAAACCCAACTCTGAATGACATTTTTTATGTATTATAATGCAACAAGCATTTTTTGTTTCCATTTACAAAGTCACAGATACTGAGTCAATACGGCCATTTAGTGAACCTCCAAGCCGAATCTTAGCCAATCGATCACAGGAGAACGGATCGATCGGCAACTTAGCTAATTACTGTACATATCATTGTGTGGATTAAATTGATGCACATATTGAAGAGGGGGTGGGGGGGGGGGGGGGGGACGGCAGCTTGGCCTGTTGCTTTAAGCAAGTAGAGTATGTGGGAATGCATGCATAAGAGAGGCTAGAATACGCTACACCAAGCACCTGAATACTCATTCTAGCATGAAACAATATATCATGCTACTGCTAACTACTGTTTTCCTGTGTCTCCACCTGTTTAAACAGTGTGATTAAAATGCTCAGTTCAATAGCTACTTTTTTAACCGACTGCCTCCAAATAATAGACCTTAAAGTGGCAGAGCAAATTTTTTAATGTAAAAATCATTAGAAAAAGAAACCAGCTTTTACTCTACATTGCAAAATGATAGCCAGATTATTATTTACATTCTTTATATAAAAAAAACCTAATGAGGCCTAAAGGAATCATGAATAATCATTAAAAGAGAAAATTGCTAAAAGCATGGTCTCCCTCAAAACATGCTCAGCGTTCTTTCCTTATATTACCCTATCTGGTATACTGTGAGTGCACATTTGCATGTCATTATCCAGAATCCCTTGCTGCAGTGGAAGCACTGAGCGATAATGGGGAAAAACCGAGTTGCAGACCTGTCAGAGACACGCAAATGCACCACAAGTGGTGGTATTTTTATTTGCTGTATCTTATATAAAAATATAAAAATTATTTTATTAAATATATTCATTGGTCATAGCCCGAATATCCAAAAATCAGCTTTAACAAACTTCAGCTTATTTAAAGAATAATTATAAATATACTTAAACATTGTTTTTAGAATTAGCGTTTAGCACAACAGTCGCTAACAACGGTTCTTAAATGACTATGATAAGGTCCTAGATTTAGGCCATTGGCTAAGTGTCATTTTAACATCTTGCGCAATCATACGCCTGTGTGTAAACATTACATGTGTGTTATAATTACGCCTGCATAACCTTAGCGCGGCACAAAATCAGTCTGCAACAGAAGCTAGCTCTAGAACATCATAATAGAGGAATCACGCAGCCAGCTCGCCAAGAGGAAAAGAAAGCATGCATTTAACAGAGAGGCAGCCAAAGTTCTCATTTACATCCGGCATGCCAAAAACATTAACTCGAACTCTAGAAGTTTTCTCTCTTCTTCGGTGGGGATTAGGTCTATTTTCCTGAAGAGCCAGCATTGCCAGGTGGTCTCTGCGCATTAAACTGTAACAATTGCCGTTATTGATTCCTCCCCAAAACGTGATGGAGATGGTGGGTGCTTGTAATTTAGCTAAATCTGCTTCTGGTTCCTGTCGGCGCATTATTAAGAAGTGTGGTTAAACTAAGAACAGCCGTTAAACGAACTCTAATATGTCTGCCAACATAAGACAGGTACAATTTAATGCAGGGGTCGGCAACTTCAGTGCTCAAGGGCCACCAACAGGTCAGGTTTTCAGGATATCCCTGCTACAGCACAAGTGGCTCTGATTGAGCCACTTGTGCTGAAGCAGGGATATCCAGAAAACCTGACCTGTTGGTGGCCCTTGAGGACTGGCGTTTCCCACCCCTGGTTCAGACCGCGTCAGCTTCAAGTGGCAATACAGTTTGCATTTGTTTTTTATTTGTTTGAATAGATGCAGCAGTTGCTTAGCTTTAAGGAAATGTAATTACCTAAAGCTGCTGATCCATTCTCCCATGATCGATCAGCAAAGATACTGCTTCCCCGGGCTCACAGCATGGCTGTTTATTTCAAAAGAGGAAGTGCTGTGCCTTTGTAAATGGTTGCTATCGCAACCCAAGGAAGCTTAATACATTAAAAATCCTTGAAAAGGGTATAAAGAGTGGGGGGATTTTATTTTTTATTTTTTTGCAGTAAGTATTATCTAATACTACAAAACTGGTTTATTAAACTAAAAAAAAGGCGTCTGAATGTATTGCTGCTTTAAATTGTCTTCTTGGGCATTTTTGTATTCACTTTAATACATAGTGAGTAATTGTACTTTTTAAAATTGCTTTTTGTACTATTTTTGTTTTCAAAAAGGACAAAGCAATCATGATTTCATTACTTACGCATAGAGCATAATTTAAAAAAAAAATGCATAGAGTAGCAGTATGGGTAACTTGCTTTTCACATACATAGGCTTTTTTGAGGGTAAAAAGCCACAAAAAACTCCCCAAATTCTAAAATGACAATTCCAGAGAAAGCCACCACACAGGATCTAATGTGTGGCTGTCGTACAAGTACTTTTTCTCTAGACAAGCACAAAAAGGTCACAATTGTGTGTGCTCCCCTGCCTTTTTCATATGTATCATTCCAAAAAACTAGAGACGCGAGAACCTGCCAAAATTCACTTTGCTGCCGTTTTTGATCAAAGTTTTAAAAAGCCAGTGAAAAATTAGGTTAGCTATTTTGCCTTCTTAAAGTAGCAAAAACAGCAGCCCGGTCGGTGACTTAATAAAAAATAAAAAAAAAGATTTTTTTACTCAGCAAGAACAGATGTAGCCGAGATTAGTGCCCCCCCGCAGGCGTGTTGGCCCCGCCCTCTTTTTTGCACACAGCTAATGCATTTTCAATGGTAGTTTCTCCCACTAGCCAGGGGGAGCAATAACGTCTGCGGCGTGTGTAGTTTGTGTATAAATGTTTACCCGGCAGAGTCCTTGCACACAGATATCATTTGTTTCTGGTCCGCATGACGTTCCATCGACAACTCTGTCCCTGAGCTGATAATAGGCTGTGCTTCCTGCTACACGGCAAAATAGCTTGCAGCGGTCTTTCATTAAAACTGTAAAGAGATAGAAGTCGTTTGTCAACACTGGGTTTGCCGCAGCGGCAGAGAATAAGCGGAAGACGCAGTCTGCCAATACTTACTTCCACTATATTTAGGAACCCAACGCACGTTTGGCGGTAGACCGTTGATATTGAAATGCTTGCCATCGAAGTCTGCACACTGCTCTTCTCTAAAGTCTTTCTTTTGCTTGGAACATGGTTCAGTATTGCAGGATTTAAATTTCATTCTGCGTCCAACACAATATTTACCACCATTTCTAGGTCTGGGAAAATGATATGCAACATGTTTAATACAGGTCATAGCATTATCAAGACGTCTATGTTATTAATTGTCACAAGCATTAATACCATCTTATAACTGGTCGTGTAATTAATGTCGATGCATTAGGGAGAATAAATAATGCTATGATCACAAACAGATAGGATGTGATGTGGGTCACATTTACAATAAACGTTAAAGATTTTTACATTTAGTACTGGTAATTACATATTAACATCACTTCCATGTAGGGTTGCCAAGTGTCCGATATTCAACCGGACTGTCCTGTGTTTGGACACTGTCCAGTAAGAAATTTGAGGTAACCCTGGACATGTGTGTCCAGTATCACTACTCTGGACATGTATGTGTATAACGGTATTACCTCTCTGGACATAGAAACTTGACCGGCATGGGGGGCTGCAAGATTTCCCCAAGCAGGGCTGTTGCTAGGGGGCTGGGCAGCTTCTTCCATCCTGACTGGCTTCATTACCCAGCAGTAGCCAATCAGGTGGTGTCAGGAGCTTGGGGTGGGCCAATGAGAGGAGGAACCAGCATGACACGAAGAGAGGTGAGAGGGGTGGGTGGGTGTGTGTGTCTCAAGCGTGTCACACCTTTCCCCATTGTGTCCAGTATTTTTGGAGAAGCCACCTGGCAACCCAACTTCCGCTTACTGTGCAGCACAACTAAACACTTGAGTAAGTTGGAATGCAACTTTAGCTTATATTAATTAGAAACAAATGAAAAAGTATTCATGTGTGCTTAATGATTCTAAACGTACACCATATTCTTTTGAAAACAAAATTGCTACCTTTGCTTTAAATACAATAGAATGTAAGACTATCAATGGAATAGCAAAAAACAAATACTTGGAAAACATTTACTCTGGCCTGTTGCATTCTCGGATTGAAGTTTTTATACCACCAGCACAGGATCTAGAACAGGCTCCGAACGGACTCCAGGATCCCCAAGAACCATCAGTTACTGTTATGTCACGTTCTTTAGGAATACAAACTCCATACTTGCAGTGCTGTAGAGAACATAGAGAATTACAAAAAGTAAGGCGAATGCAATATACACAGTTGGCTTGAAGGCATAGGAGTTGAAAGAATTCGAGTACTTTTGAGTATGGGCTAAAAAAAAATTCTTTTTATAAATACCAAAACAAATTCGCCATTACTCTAAACATAAATATGCACATTATACATTTATAAGTAAATATGAAGTTAAAGAGCACATGGACTTTCTAGGAACTTCAAGCCAACCAACAGTCCTCCTTACTAGAATTGTTATTTATGTATTGAGATCTACTGTACAGGAGTAAAAAAACAACACCAGACTGAGACTGATAAGTAGCGCACAAAGCAATCCCACTCTACAGACAATACCTATACGGTTGATTGTGTAACTTTCTTAATGGACAGGAAAACTCTCTACCACAGAAGGAGTTTTATAGTTGGTGTTCCAGTGGTTTAGAGCTTACTGGTGATCAGCATCCATATTTTGTGAATTATCCCCATTATGAAGTAGCTTTAGTTTATGGGGAAACAACGTCACAATGGACATTGTGATTGTATCATATTTCATGAGCTGCACTGATCAATGTATTGAATTTGTTTTTGAGATCATGGTGATTATTATTATATTCATTTTCATAGTATAAATGGAAGGAAGCAATAATGCTCAAAAAGATTAACAGTACGTATATCCTTATTTGTAGAGCGCCGTCCATGTACATAACACTTCCAAGAAGGTGTGTGAGTAGACTTCTAGATTGAGAGGGAGTGCAAAAGTAGAGACTAGTGACTGAGAGACACAGAGGCCTAGATATGCTAAAGGTCGATAAATGAAACAAATAGGCATTATAGTTGTTTAACGTCAATTTTATTTATTGACCTATTCACTAAAGCTGTATGTAATGGTAAAGGGGGGTGCATACTGTCCAAAAAGATACAGAAAGGGGTAAATAGGGACAGGCACTCCTTCCAATATGCCAAAAAAGTGAAATTTATTGACTCAACGTTTAGGTCCCCACTGGGGCCTTTCTCAAGAGCAAATAAATAAGTGACAAGCAAACCCAGATATAACCCACACCACACCCATGTGCGAAAAAAATTAGAGCCAAAAACCTAAGTGACACCCCCAGTGATGTCACAGGAGTGACAGACCAGAGAGGAGGAGCCAAAGTGGTAGATATCTAGATTGAGAAGGAGAGCAAAAGTAAAGACGAGAGACTGAGAGGGACTGGGACAGAAGACACAGAGGCCGATAGATGAAACAAATAGGCATTATAGTTGTTCAACATCAATTTTATTTATAGACCTATTACCTAAAGTTGTATTGCCAGCATTAAAGGGGCTTTTTGCTGCGGCGATATTATATATACAGTGTATATAAAATACTTCGGACACTCACAGGTGTTTACAAACGTTATCAGGATTTATTAAAGAAGGATGGATGTTTCAGTCTGCTCTGAGACCTTGATCAAGTGTGATTTTGAGTGCATTGTTTACAAATGTGCTGTTGATGCCAAATTACTTATTCACATGTTATTCACCAAACTTTGATATCGCCAATATTTATCACCCCCCTCTGCTCCTGGAAGACATTCCTTTGCAATGCATTTGTAGCCTCAGGAATCAAAGGTATTAAATAGTTTTCTACCATAGGGGATTTGTAAGAAATCCTATAACATAGCCCTATGGTACGATATCACCATGCGTGATATCCCGCCACCTCCACAGTTGTATCGCTAGTACTGATAAATGCAAATTTAAATGCGTTATCGCTTATTTTAAATCACTAGCATTATTTACTTTTAAAAACAGCATTTTTCATAAATGCAAAAGTGCTGCATCGCAAAAAAATTATGAATAAACCATTCTTAGCGAATACGGTAGTAATTCCCAAAAATATCGCTGCAATCTCACTTTAACATCAAATTTGAACGCAGCTACCTGTATATAATAAACCTTTAATGAATTTAGACCAGAGTGCAGAAGACACAACAGGGCAGAGATAAGGCCTAGGAGAAAAGACACTGTGATGGCTGTACGGGAGCTTGGCAAAGAGGGAGGGGGTTGTCCCCAAAGACATGAGGGGAGAATATAGCTGCGCCACAAAGGAGGAGACTGTAGATAGTAAAATAGTTAGGTGGGAAAGTACTAGTGGAGCCATAAGTGGAGACAACGAGAGGTGAGGAGCATAAGACGGGTACAGGGAGCTGAGCTAATGTCACTTAGAAAATATGCAGTGACCTTATCACCTTTTGTGACTGGGGCAGTAGCTGGATTTAGCCATAAATAAGTTTAATAGACAGAATATAAAGGGCACAGACATTATCATGATTGTGTTTTACTTTGCAGGACTTTGTGTTTGATAAATGAGCCCCATGGGTTTTATTGCTGGTTATATCACTAAGGTTGCAGCAGTAATCTACAGAAAGAGCATGACCGCTCCTTCACTCAGTGCTTGATCCATGCTAATGCACAGCTGCAAGATTGAGCTTGAAGACGATTCCTCTTGGGTTAGGATCCATCTTATATTATTTATTTCTTTTAAACTAAGGGAGATAGGTAAAAATGTATCTTTCATTAAACAAGGCGTATTAACAGTAAGTGCAGATGTTGCATTGTTGGGTTTCTCTTTAATAATTTAGTAGATGTCCATTGCTCACATTTACAGTTTGAATACAGCATTTGTGTCAGAATAAACAGGGACCTGAGCTGAGTGGTAGAAGACACTTAGCAGGAGGTTAACTGGCAGCGTTGTTTTCATTAGATTAAGGCCAAGATTATCCAACTGTAAAATGACTTTAAATATGTACATATGAAACACTATAGTATACAGGCATACACCGCATTAACGTACGCAATGGGTCCAGAGCATGTATGTAAAGTGAAAATGTACTTAAAGTGAAGCACTACCTTTTTTCCACTTATCGATGCATGTACTGTACTGCAATCGTCATATACGTGTATAACTGATGTAAATAACGCATTTGTAACAGGCTCTATAGTCTCCCCGCTTGCGCACAGCTTCGGTACAGGTAGGGAGCTGGTATTGCTGTTCAGGACGTGCTGACAGGCGCATGCGTGATCTGCCGTTTGCCTGTTGGGCGATATGTCCTTACTCGCGAGTTTACTTAAAGTGAGTGTCCTTATACCGGGGTATGCCTGTATCTATAACTGCTTTCAAACAAGCTCTGTATTACCCAGTTCAAGCCATCATAACATCTTATCTCCCTATCTAGGTTAACACAGATTACTTTAAAAGCAAAAAATAATATGACTTAATTATAGGTAAATTAGTAACATTTGTTTAGTAAACTGAACTAAAACTACAGTCCATAATAACACGGCATAATGTATTTACGGTTAAAAAAAAAAGACATCTAACAAAAGCGTAATTAGTCAAGGAATATTTAGTTACACTTGTTTGTAGACTAATGACAAATCTAGATTGTTTCTATTTTATGAAACCTTATAGAACACGCAGGGTTATTTAGTTTCCCAACCTTGAACCTTTCTTAACCATGCTTGTTCCACCGGAGGGTCAAGGGGAGACAATAACTCTCAACAATGTCAGTAACTCAATACTTTCTCATATAGAACATGAATGGAATTTCTGTTCCACTGGGAGAATTACATTCTTTCCTTATCAACAAGTGCCATTTCAATTTTTATAGCAATAATGACATCCAGGATGGACATTTTGTTCATGATTGCCCAATTGTAGCAACCTCTTTCAGCTGGGCATTTGTTATCAGGGAATGCTCTCTTAATAGGTTGCCATTACCTAAATATAAAGCCATATTATGTTCTCTGAAATAGAAAGATCTCATAACCATTGGTGGTCAAACTGGAGCCTCGCCAAAAATGTAAACACTGGACAGCCATTGTGAATACTCCATCCTAAATGCTTCATAGCAAATACCAATTTAGTACAGGCATTCCTCGGTTATCTAACGGAATCCGTTCTGGAAGTAGCGTTGGATAGTGAAACCGTTGTAAAGTGAGTCCCATGTCAATCAGTGGCGGTGAGCGTTGGATAACACATTCCGGCATCGAAAAACGGCACTTAGGGTTGCATTGTAAAGTGTTGGATATGCCATCCGTCGTAAAGTGAAACGTTGGATAACAAGGACAACCTGTATAGTCAAGTTGCAAAGCTACTGTATGGTAACTATTTATTGATGAAGATGATGCATGTTCAATAATAACCTAATTCTGCATTGTCTGTTTTTTACTTTGGTGCTTGTTTTCCCCACACACTATCTGAACAACGTGGTCTTCTGGAGCAGGGATCTTCAACTGCGTTTCCAAAGGGACCGGATCAGAAAAAGAATCGTATGTAGAAGCACCGCAATCGTAATGTAATGTTGGATACATTTAAAGTTACAAATTATTATACGTAAACATTATACAAGCCTGTATAACACCTGTACAATTTACTGTATGCTTACCTTACAAGTGAATTTCAGTGTTAAAAAGGGCACTTTGCTGCCTAGGCAACTACAATGAAATTAGCAGAAGCAGACAGTCCACGGGCCACTTCCAGGCCCCCCATAAGGGCTCGTCCAGGGTGGCGCTGAGCGGGTGCGCACGCTCATGCTAGACACGTTGCGACAATGCACGTGTCCTGCGTGAGCGGGCGGGCGCGCCTGCTTGGCGCTCAGCCGCTTGCCGAGCGAGCAAATTTGAAATGGCCGCTCGCAAGCGCGTCACGTGAGCGGTTCGCCCAATAAGGGCGAACCAACTCCATGATGTAGAGGCCGCGCCCCCAGACGCGCATGCACTTGGCCGGCCAGGAAAAGCACGGCCGAGAAGGGCGCAGCGCTGGAGTGCCAGCGCGCCTCTACCCACCCTGGGCGAGGCCGAAGTCACAATTTGAAGAGCCCTGTTCTAGAGCATCATGCCCCCTATCATATATTAGCAAGCTCTTCAGTTCTGGAGATCTTTTTATATTCAATGTTAGAAACTGGAATGCATGAGCATTCCAGCGATCGTTTAAAGGGGCAGAGCCACTTGGCAGGTCAAAATGAGTGTAATGGGCTTCGAAAATATTATATTGCCCTAAATATAACAATTGCACTTGTGTCCTAGGAAGGATTGACCCTTTGACCTTAAAAAAAAATCTGGTATCAAGAAGAATGACCAGATCAGTCATGTTTTAGGAGACATTCTGAGTAATATAACAAAGAACAAATTCAGACCTGTGGGCTCACTTGTTCTGGGATATGTTTCACCGGAAATATCCTTCTTTTGATGGAAATATTAAAGCACAAACTAGATTTAGTACCAAAAATAAATAAACAGATAATAAAGCTGCATAAAATAATGGATAACAGAATGGAGGGGATACATCATTGGCCTCCTTGGTAAGGTACCTTTATGGCGTTACCGAGTTCAGGTAACATCTGGGATTAAGTGGTTTTTTTTAAAGGGTAGTATATAAACAGGTAATCCTGTGAGAGGAGATACAGCAGATGGGGCAGATATGGTGCATTAAAAAAAAAATGTATGGAACATACATAGAAGAAAAAGCACAGGGAAAACAATACGACCAGAAATCAGGGTCCAATATGGGATTTAATCGGTTATACCAGAGGTTCTCAACTCCAGTCCTCAAGCCCCCCCAACTGGCTCGGTTTCTGCATATACCAGCCTCAGTACTGGTGGCTCAATAAGTGGCTCAGTCTTTTATTGAGCCATTGATTGAGCCCCCTGTGCTGAAGTAGGGAGGCACTGATTGCCACTGAAAACCTTGAGGACTGGAGTTGAGAACTCCTGGGATACACATTTTGGCATTTACAACGGGAAGATACCTAGCTTCTGGCTTTATCAGCCACAATTGTCTATTTCTCTACACATTCTGTTTACGTTTTGGAGGCAACGACCTAAAAGCCTCATTTCTGATAAAGGAAAATCGCAGGAAGGTTTCTCCACAATGCATGACTGAGATCTGTGATTCGGAAGCAGTGATGTGTAACTGTGGGAAATCCCAGCCTCATTGTGCTGAAGTCTCACTGCTGCTTCCTGTATAAAGTGACATCAGCACCTCCGAGATACAAGCTCCTCATCATGAACCAAAACATTAACCAAATTACTTTATTTTATCATTTAATTTTTTTTCTTTCAACTCTAATAATAATAATGCACCTGCCTAAGGATAGAAAGAATATTTTAGGTTCTTTAAAAATAAATAAAACAAATACAGGCAAAGAAGTAGAAGAGACCCTCTCTGTTGGTCTATGAAAAGGTATTAAAACCTACAAACACATTTACAAGGCAGGAAAAATACATTGGAGTCAAATCATATTGATACATCAGAACAAACACAAAAAGGTGCAAAGAATGAAAGTAATAGGAGAATATCCAACCTTTCCAGGCTCACATTCAGTGCCATCCGCCCACGGCGTGTGTTGAGTGCGGCAGCCCTTGTGTGGTCCCTCCATGTTAATGCACCAAAGTCGTCTGCATTGCATTTGCTTCACGTTACAAACAAACACAGAGTAACACAATGTTAAGCCATCTACAGTTTGATGCGTCATATACAAGTGTCTGATTAAGGGAAATGGCCTGTGATGCACTTTAATAATGCACTTTCCCAACCCTAATGGCATTGTGTTAATAAGTCTGCACGTAGGGGCATTGCATGCATTTTAACTAGACATGAATGACCCCCAAAACGAGATTTGATAAATCAATGAATGACCACAACCTCTATGATTACAGCACAGTGTTTACCATCACACAAGTCCCTCAAAAATAAATGGGCTGAAGGAATGGCTCAGTGATTAAAGTCACTGGCCCTGAAAACAATGATAGTGACTTTGAAGCAGGGCAGCCCAGTTCACACCCCTCTGTTCGGTCCTTGTGGTCTTGGGCAAGTCACTATCTTCCAGTGATTCAGGCACCAAACATGGATTGTAAGCTCTGCAGGGCAGGGACTGTGCCTGTAAAATTCTATGTATATCACAAGCACTTTTAGTGCCATTGGGAGAAAAGTTCTATATGAAATAAAGTTATTATTAAAAAAAATAATATTAGTAGCTAGTATATTACTAGCCGTTTAAAGCAGTAAGCCTCTACATTCTACTGAAAAGATTGCAGATTTAGACAATAGCATGTGTGCAGGGGTATTTATAACAACACACATTAAAACGGATAGAAATTAGTAATGTTTGGTTTCCAACATGCATTAAGAATATAAAGGTACTAACCATATATGGGCACACCTGAGATCCCGGTCCAAAAATTAACTCACATTGCTTATTTACATTGTACATAACACCGGGAAGTTGCTGATCCAAAATGTAAGTTCTTGATATTGGTTCATCAAGTAAGCATTCACCGTATCCAGTGCTAGGATAAAACAGAACTGCAGATATTAGCATTGAAAAACAGGACAGGACAATACGTGACTCATTTTCTTAGTGTTTCTACAAGTAGCAACTTCTAACCTAATTAGGGTTTCACATCGACATTTGAATAATTTCATTAAAAAATGGGAATCAGAAAACATCAAAGTATACTAGTAACAATAACGGACTAGAACATTCAGTCTTGAACCTGGAAAAGTTTATAGTAATGACAATAAAGACGCATCCCCCTTAATCACACTTGAATCAATGCCCTTTACGCTGACTACATCAGTAGAATGGTATTAATCTTGCCCCTAACCAATTATCAGAAAGGTGCTATTGATCCTGCACTGAAACACCAGCAAAGTGAAGTTGCTTCCTACTAGGCTACAAGCAAATTGTGGTTTTACAGCTGGCTGACATACAATATTGGCCTAATTCTGTTCATCTCCTCATTGGCCTCTTTGATGTCCAATTGTTGCTTACCTCACTAGCATCTGAACTCTTCCCTTAAAATAATATTCACGTTGGAGTTATTAAACGGAGGAAGGCAGACAGCCTGAAGCATACTGCTTTCACCCACGAGCAAGAGTGGTAATGTATCAACGCGGGCAGCATCTTAAGAAAAAACGTTCTAATCTCATATCTTCTACTGGATGATGATGTCTTAGATGAGGGCAACCTCAGCGTCAAACGGAAAGGTTAGTGATCACGATTGGCCGCTTACGGGCACAAACACACATTGTTGCATCACTGTATAGAGCAATTAATATGACTGTATAAAGCCCCCTCACAGTCTCAAACTGAGTGAAAGCAGGAGGTCCGACTGTTGCAGCCTGGCAATAAGGAGCACATTAACTTGCCGTTTCCCAAAGTGACGTGGTTTGTTTACAAGAATCAACTTTAGCAAATCTGGTTGTCATTGTGCAAATTGCTCAGTTGCATGATGCCATAAAATACTATCGGATACCGTTTGGGAAGGCATTTAGTACATCTGCCTTTAAGTTTGGTCCCAAATGGAAAAAAAAAGATGTCCAGATAGTAGCCAGGGACATAACATACAGTATGTAGTAAAATGAGAGAGGATCCCAATCAATTGCACTTTCCGTGTAATAGAGCATGCCTTTTCCTTTCTATTTTAACATCACAGTGCTACTCCCATCATTTTCTGTAATAGTGACCTAACAATTACCCTTTAATTTGCCGGAGACTATACGTCTCCCATTCATGACTTAAACCGCTGAACTGTCCTGCTGAACACATTCATTTAGTAAACCGAACTCTATTCCGTTGTGGCTGCAACAAAACAAGTTCCATGAGGCATGGAAATGTTCCTGGAGAATTGCAGAGGCCTGCTCCCCTCACTCATCCAGGTATTCCTTCTGTCATACCAGGACAAAACATCCAATTAGAAAATCCTAGGCCAGCATGAGACCACTGGTTGCCCTGGTTACCATGTTTCCAGGGACATGGAATGCTTAGCAAAAGGGGCCAGCCGACAGAGATTACATTTTTATTGCAGGAATCAGTGTGTGTAATAAATGTATCAGTTCAAGAGGACTGTCTGAATAAAGTATACACTAAAAGACTTCTTTGGAGCCTAATGTACATTAGTGGTGTGTATATCCACTTCACTGAAAATGAAAATGTTGCAATATGAAGTAATTCTGAGTACCACAGCATACAGATGCAGCGGCCGTTATCCGAGCATATCACTGAGCCGTTTTCGTGTGCGCTGCTGTATTCCACGCGGCATTAACGCGGCCAATCGCCCCAGGCACACGTGTTTATCGCGGTTGCTTTGTTTGAATTTCATGGATTCTGTTTCTTTGTATGCAATGAAATGAATGAATTGTAGTGTGCACAGTACTGTGCTACTGTGTCAATTTCAGGTGTTTAAAAACCAGAACACTAAAATGCCATTTTCTGCACTCGCGTCTTAAGACGGTACGGTTAGAAGAAATCACGCGCCATGACATGGGTATTCCGAGGTATACACCGCGTGAAATGTTTGAATAACAGCCGCTGCATCTGTATTTAGAAATGTCCAGATATAATTGGGGGAGGGGGGGGGGCAACGACAAAATGATGACTGCTAACCACTCTAACCGACTGCATATAGAGGAATATTTACTAAATATTTACCTTCTGGCCCATTCACTTCAGTGGGACATAAGGTGTTTTATGGCATAGCACTGCTTACTAAATATGGGCCAGCACCTCTTCTGAGCCAACGAGGCAATAATTAATCAATATTTCCACTGAGTAAAATGAAGTTTGTAATATTCATTGTGCTGTGCAGCAAGTTCATTTCTAGTGCTAGGGGTTACATTTGTTTCCCTACCATCTCACATGAATCAATGCTACAGCAATTAGTTTCATTGTATTTCCTTAACACCACAGGTTTGTTATTGTAAAAAAATAAAATAAAAAATAAAACGCACTCTAGAAACTGTGTAATGTATTTCCGGCTGCATTTTGACCACATCCATGGGTTTGTGTAGAAGTTTAGCGTTGGTGCCATGACGTGCTGCTGATTTTTCCCCCCTTCTTCTTTGCACTTATTACTGTCATCATGTGGCATGTTGAATCTAAGAACACATAAGGAAAACATAAGAACGTATTTGTTTCACATTACAGCATATTATTAAATGCAGGGTCTAATTAAAAAAGAACCCAAGAATATTAGAAACGCAGATCGGATGTGTACACGTAGTCACTGAGTTGTGCATTGCTGGTAATGCCCAGGATGATATTTTACAGCATTAAAGTCTAAATATACAAGTGCATCCTGTTCCCGTATACTGGCTTCCTGCATTCTAATTGAATGGCAAAATATATTAGGTAATGGATGATGGTATTAATAGGAGGCTCAATGAAATGGGACTGTGGCGATGCATTGGCAAAGGGACACCCTTACTGGCAACCAGGGGCTGGCTGGAACATTTTAGCCCAGGGACAAGCCCAAATAACTAGCCCAAGAACCAGGCAGCCCACACACCAAACATAGATGCATGCTACACGCACCCTACACACCATACAATAAGCAAAGCTCTGTAAACATGCAAACGCATAACAAACACACCAGATACACCCACATTGCATGCTATACACACACACACACGCACGCACAATATACATACATTTCTTCAATATCCAGGGGAAGCAAGGGAGAAATACAACAGAAAAAAGAAAAACAGATCTAAGTGATGCAATCAAATAGTGAGTTTATAGAAAAACTTGGCTCCTATGTGTTGCCACCTTCTACTGAAGGCCAACCCAGAGAAAATGTAAAAAACAAATTCCCTTACGTGGTGAGGCGTGGTGCGTCAGCCCCTCTCGGCATCCTGCAGGAATTCCCCCTCCAACTGCAGTGAACATGGCATGACAACGGGACACTACGTGACATCATGACGCCACGCAGCGTCCATTGCCAGCCATGTTCACTGCAGCTGTAGGGGGAATTGCAGGAGAATACCAGGGAATGCCGGAGACACCGCTGCACCCCGCCGCCACCCGGAGATTGACAGGGAAAACCTGTAGCACGGAGGTCAGTGCCCGAAACTCAGAGTCTCCAGGTCAAACCCAGAGAGGTAGCCGCGTGGTACGCTTATATGGGCACATCCAACACTGTGGCAATTTGTTCTTTATACAGTATGTTCAAATCGAGTTGCCGCTCCGAACCACCGATAGCAGCAGGAGGGACCTTCCCAGGACACCGTGGAGTCCGAGAGAGATGTCGGCAGGGCCAAGACGCCACTCCAGGACCATCTGCGATACCAGAGGGGACAGTGGCGGTGAGAGAGTTCACGTCGTCGAGCACCATACACTTTTATGTGTTAAATGCTTTTTATTATTGCACACGTTGTACCAGCAACTCGATTTCAAAATATAAAGAACAGGTTGCCACAGTTTTGGATGTGCCCATATAAACGTACCACACTGTGAGTGGGCAACACATAGGATCCAAGTTTTTCTATAAACTCACTATTTGATTGCATCTACACTTAGATCTGTCTTTCTTTTTTCTGTTGTATTTCTCCCATGCTCCCCCTGGATACACACACACGCATCTCATATACAGTATATACACACACATCATATACACACTACACACATGCATCCTATACAGACACACACACACACACATCGTATATACACACACCAGGTCCAACACACATCCCATACACACCTCATACACAAGCATGACAGGTGCAAACTGGGGGCTTAAAAATGTTTTAAAGGGGGCGCTAAAACGAGTCCGCGCTTACAGATGCCCCGCACTCTTCTACACAGCATTTAAATTGATTGCTGAGGAAGAGCGTGGGGCCTCTGTAACTGCCTCTTACCTTCTCTCCAGCTTCTCCTCCTGCATCTTCCGATAGTGACGACGCGTGGCCATGACAGCGCGACGGACAGCAAATGGTGACGTGTTGCCGTGACAACATGTTTCCATGACAATGCGACTTCACAATGTAACATGATGCCGCGACGTGGCAGAGTTGGGGAGATGCCGGAGAGCAGGTTAAGAAGGCGGGGGTGGGGGTTGACATAAAAAGTTTGGGCTCCCCAGCCTTATATTCCGTTTGCCTGTTCTTCCTATGTCCCTTTAGCTCCGCCCCCAGAGCTCTCTCAGGTCCTGCTACTGACTGATGTCGGCCTGGCTGGGCTTTGGGTACCAGGCCGGCTGCAGTTACTGCAAAGCAGAGAGCTGCCCGCATTCCTGCAAATTGGACCGGGGGGGGGGGGGGGGCAGTTGCGCCCTTGCCTCTGCTGGCAACACTCCCAATCCAGTGTTAACTCCCATTGACGTAAGCAGAAGTTAACACCAGACCGGTACGTACACAAGCACATGGTGTTCAATACAAAGTGTATGCAGTCTGATTTATTTTTGAAGACAAACATATTTACATGAAACATACACGTGTCCAAGCTCATGTGCTATTGTAAATGCAGTACTTAATCCATTGTCTTCACTTATAGAACAACTTCTGTACGGATCACAAACTGTACCAAGTTCTGCCAATCCTACAGGAAGCAACAGAGACAAAAAGTAACTTATCACTATAAAAACTATGGCGGTCACATACTCCTAACTTATGGCTGTTAACACACTGATTATTCTTATTTGCTATCTTGTGTCCCCTAATATCTCCTTTTGTTTACTCCCTACTGCTATATACTCCGCGGCTCATTTGAAAATCCGTCACCCCTCGGCACTTAGCTGTGCGGCCGTCTCCTTCCTGTCGCCCTCCTAATTCTGAATCACAGCGTCAAGTGATGCCGCGGACACCACCAACGGTGTTGCACGGTGTCGCGTTGGCATGGCAACGCGATGTCATTTGACACGGCGACGCCATGTTGCCATGGCAACGAGGCGCCGTGTGACATCCGTGGCGTCATTTGACGCTGCGATTCGAACGTAGGATAGCGGCAGCAAAGAGGCGGCCACCACAGCTTTCCCATTAGGCCAGCTTGATCCGAGAGTGTGGCAAATGTATATGGGGACGAACATTTTTGCCGCCCTAAATATTTTGCCACCGTTGGTACCGGGCCTCATGGGAAATTCGTCACTGTGATACTGTAGTTAACGCATCTAAACAGAGTCCTAGTTTAACTATTTTTTAAAGTGCCAAGAAATATGAATACACTTTATATATTGTTCCATATACACAGTTGGTAACTATTTCAAGGGCTTGTAATAATCAAAGCAAATAACCTGGAGCTGCAAATTGCTAACATAGTGTAATAAGAATGGAGCATTTTCATACTTATAGGAAAGATATAATCATAAGCATTTTTAGCTGCGATTATTCCTAGGATGATATGAATTTCTGTTACGAATTAAGATGCAAATTCCTGGAGATTGTCAAGTACTGTAGTTTTAACCAGTACATCTTAATAATGACGGTAAAAGTTATAACTCACCTAATGTGTCGCATTTATCCTGAGCTCTACAAATATCCTGTCTGAAAGCAAAACAGATACACCTTTACTGAAAGCAGAGTTCAAAGTACCAAAGTAAAGTGAAAATACAGTGAAAATATGTCTGCGAATAAAGATTTCTGGATTTGGGTGTTTTACATGTTAAATTTGATATTCTGGAATGCAGACATTGAAACTATAGCATCATACTGTTTTCTGTTTTTCCCGTTTCTGGAAAAGTTTGGTGACCATATGTGATTTTACTTTTCCTTGCATACGTTATTTTAATAATACATTTTTTTTTTAGACGAAACTTTACTTCATGACATTGTTTTTCAGGCACACACAATACATTGTGGTCACTTTATAAGAGGACTGTACAGGTTATTCATGTTTGTGTCACAAACCACAATTCAATACCTCAATGGCAGGACTAGTAAAAATTTGACATACGCCACTGGAGATGAACTACCTGCTCATGGCAGTGTGTTAAACTAATCGGTCACCTCATATATCAGATTGTGTTTCCATGTCGTTGTAAACCTGCCTAACAGAATAACAGCTTAAAATCGAAAACTATAATATATCTATTGTATAAATCCATAATCCAGATTGCAATCCCTGGCAGTTTGTTCAAACGGGGATCCAGTCTCCTGCAGAAAGTATAACCCATGTTACACTAATTTGTAACATCAGATCCCAAACTGTAGGAGTTATGTATGAAGCAGACTGTATTCTGAGGAAACTATTTCAAAAGTATGCCATGTGGCACACCAATTACATAATATCTCCAGCTCTGGTATCTGTAGAAAGTGCTTAAAGGAGCTTTCCAAGTAAATGACCCCCCTTTTTTTCATCATAAGTGGTAAGCCGGGGGTCTCGGGAGGTGAAACATTTTAATTTTAGCTCCGGGAACCCCCAGGTGCCCGCGAAACTTACCACCGTTGGTGCTGCTCATACTTGCTGGCTCTTACATCTCATGTAGCACGTGGGCCAATAGGAAGGTGCTTCCGTTCGACTCGCGCGCCGTGCTGATTTAAAACTCCATTTTGTTTCCCCAGCTGGGCATGGTACCGGGGGCACCTTCGAAGGTAAGTATCTCAGGAAGCATGGGGTCCCCAGAGCTGTAATTAACAATGTTCAGCTCTGAAGACCCCCCTGCTTCCCACCTATGTAAAAAATTGGTAGGCAGAACAATGAACATATATGCTAGCTGCATTATGGGAAAGATTAAGGACTCGTACACACCTTGTGATAAGTACTGCAGTATCATGGTGAGAGTGATGGTTGTCATCTGGGTAGTTCTGCGATTGCTGCCATATACAAAAGTTTTTTAACGTTGTCTGTGCATTAAATGATATAGATGGACCCTCCTAACCGCAGAGAAAATATAAGATACAATCTGGTTAAAATGGTAATTTCCAACACTTTACAGGGCTATAAAGGCTAAAGTAAAATACAAAAAATTGTACCTGTTCATTGTGGATCACAGCCAACTTCACAATAGCAATATTAATTAAATTTCCAATACTTGGGTCCTTATAAATAGAAGCTACCTGCATGAAAGTACAAAAAGTTCAACAATACATTTTAGTCTTTAAATCATGATATAATACTATTACAGCTCAACCCCCGTATAACGCTGTGCTTGGGGTCCAAAGAATCACATTGCGTTATAAGCGGATCGCGTTAGAAATAATGTACAATTGTATGCATTGTACAATAAAGTATTTAAGGTACCAATAATCGTGTTGCAAAGTATTCATAAATACGAAAATAGGGAGCCACGCTTGCATCGCGCTATAAGCGGATCCGCGTTGTAACGGATCGCGTTATAACGGGGTTGAGCTGTATTACTAAGAAACTATGGATTTTGGTAAATAACTTGTTGTGACAGAAATACTGTACTGTAAATGTTTTGCAAATCTTTAACTTTTATATAGCGTATATTTAATTGTGCCATTCAGAGGAATGATTACTTATTTGTAAAAAAGTGCTAGCATACGTCTTATGTACACAGAACTTATTTTAAATGAGGTTCCTCAGTAAAATATTGTACAACTAATGTAATACACACTCATAATATGCTACTCCATTCATTATCGCCTTAACACGAAAAAGGAAATCAATGATGTTGACCATAGGATGATTTTAAAATTGAATTGATGTAAAGACAGGTAATACAATTTGAGACATTTATAGTACTGTATATGGTTTTGTCACTCAAACTCATGCTTTACACTCTGAAATCGCAAACCATGCAAAATTGGCCCGTTTTTAGCGTCTATTTGTGAAATTCTCTAAAATCGCTTGATTTGCTTAATATTGAGACTACAAATAGGGAGCATACGTCATGTTTCGCTCGCTGTCTGGTAATATTTCACTAAAAGCTTACTAATTTAGTGACAATATTAGCTGTTTGACGCTTGGCAAAATGTTTTGCATGGAATCGAATTTGGGGTGGTAAAATGCTTACAATTTAACATATGCATTTTGACCAGATTCGCACATCTCTACTTCTCAACTTCACAAAAGGCACTACCAGCATCAGAATATTCCCCACGCTCCTCGGCAGTAAACAAACTAAAAGAAGTAATCAAAGCTAGTTATGGGTTATTTACATACTTACTATGGACATAAGTGTTAAAACATAATGCTGTAGATTAGCGCCATGATATTCAACCATCCTGCTGTCTGCCACCACCATCACTTCAATATACCGAGGATAGGACAAAAAACGCTTTGTTCTTCTTAGGATTTGAGTTTCATTGAGCTTATAAGTCGTGTCATTGTATGTGGGAAACTGGTTTCCTAACAGACTATTTTTTAAAATCTCTACATCTGAAAAAAAACTATTTTGTTGCCATTGATTTCCTCTGTTCTTGTGTTTGATTCGACTGTGTTTTTGCCCTGTAACAACCAAAATACAAAACACAATAAGACAATATGAGTGCGAGAAACTCCAATCCAAGTGCTTCGATGTTATTTTTTTCAGATTAGCAAAGTAATCAATTTCATTAAACAAATGCAAATTGAAACGCAACCCCTCACTTTGCTGGGCCCCTAAGTAATCATTTAGTTTGCTTATATAATAGCACCACACCTGTACTGTGCCACACTAATACCCTGGCATTAATAATCCTAACTATCTTACTTTGTGGTATGCAATCTGCTTGTCTAGCACCTAACAGTTGGGGCAGAGACTGCTGCTGATTAGAGTACAGGGAGGTCACCTTCAGAGAATAAGAAATGTCATCTATGAACCTTAGGAGGTATTGAGGCTATACAGCCATTTATGAAAAATATATTGAGTATACGTATATTCCCAGAGAAATGGAAATTGATATATTGGCTAAAGCAAAATTGCATATTTTTAGTCATTTAAATCACTTTAAAAAAAGAACAATAACTAACTCATCATCAAGCAACAAAATCAGTGCTAAAAATTACTTCTGCTCATCTACAACTGTAATCATTTCCTGTGTTTTTCTTTCCATACCATGTTAGTAGAAATGCCAGCTTTCCTTAGCAAACATTAAAAAAAGAGCACATGAAACGTAATAGTTTGTAACACAGGCTGATAAAGGATATCGCTCATTAACTGCCATTGAGTTGAATGATGGGATCGAGCTACGATACCCCATATTGGAGCTTAGTGAATCTTCCCTACAACAGACGTACACTTCGATTAATTAGCCGCAAAATGTGGTTATTGCAGAGTTACAGTACGACAATCCTAATGCTGAGATTAAACTATACCTAGCAAAGAAGAAACAATACATATAATGTATTTGCATTGGCATAATATTTATGTTGTACTTTTTTTATATTGTATTTTTCTGACTTTTGTGGAGATTCTCAGTTGTCTACATATCTCCACATTATCTTCTGAAGACATTTTGGTTCTATTTGTATGTGTTTTTTTTCCTTTTGAACAAATTAGGGTGTGTATTTTAGCCATACATTTTTCAACTTAGAATGCAAATTGGCACTGGAATCTTCTTCAAATAATAAGGAACTGAACAAACATATGTTAAAACAATTCCAGCTACCTGCATACATATAACGCATGGCTTTTGACCTAAGATGACAAGACCATCTGCGCTTTACCTTATGGAAATTACATCTTGTGTGCATTATTTTAAAAAATGTTGATACTACAGCCTCTGCAGCCAGAAACAATGGTTTAATTTCAGGGCTACCGAGCTTGACCTGTGTGTGAACTGATCATCTACAGTAGGTTCTCCAAGCTCTGTTAAGAAGTATCAGGGCTTGATCTAGCATTAACTGCCAATTACTTGTATGGTATCAGTATCGGAGCTTTGTGACTCCTCCCCATATGTTTATTAACATTATTAAGGACAAACACTTTGACCACAGCGTCCCATCACCATCCAACCCTCCCCCCCCACACAGAGAAACATCTACAGAGACCAACACAAATAGTTTGGCCACTGGTTCTGGTAGGTAGGACATGGTTGGGAACCACTGTGCTAACAGGTTTATAGCATTAGCATCAAAACACTATAAGAGATTGTAGTTATATTTAAGCCGCTTCCTTAGTGTACACATACTTGTAATTAACTTCCACAAATTAAACAAATCTTAAAAACAAACACCCCTGTCAGTAAGCTACCCTCAGGGGTTCCGCGGCTGCCGGAAGGGGAGAGCCGGGCCAACTCTCCCAGTTATCCCAGGACCGGCTGCGCTGCAGCACCCCCACATAGCAGTGACCCGGCAGCTCCCAAGCTAAGTAGCAGCAGCCGGCAGCTCACTGCTGTCCTCCTTCTCTCTGCCTGCTCCGGTGAGCACGTACTCTCGCAGGGAGGGAGGAGAGGGACACACACACACATTCCAAGAGTTTCACTCCTGAACTGGTCTGGACAGGAGGTCAGATTGTGTGTGTGTGTGTGTGTGTACACAAGTAAGTGGGAGAGTGAGTGTGTGTGTGTAAGTGGGAGAGAGTGTGTGTGTGTGTGTGTGTGTGTGTGTGTGTGTGTGTGTGTGTGTGTGTGTGTGTGTGTGTGTGTGTGTGTGTGTGTGTAAGTGGGAGTTTGTGGGTTTGTATGTGTGTGTGTGTGTGTGTGTAAGTGGGAGTGTAGAAGTGTGTGTGTAAGTAGGTGTAAGTGTGTGTAAGTGGGAGAGCGTGTGCACGTGCGCAAGGGGGAGAGGGGGAGAGGGCGCGTAAGGAGGAGAGTGAGGGGGGGAGAGACGGTGTGATCGGGGGGTGGAGACGGGGCAACGGGGTTGGGGGCGGAGAGATTGGGGGCAAGAGAAAGGGGTTGAGGGTTGGGGTTCCCCAGAATTTCAAAATCGAATTCTGGACTTCCCTAACCAAAAAAAGTTGAAAACTACTGCTCTAGAGAGAGAGAAGAGGTTGCTGCACTGAGCCTGAAGCTATTGCTGTGCCGGTTCCAGGCATAAGGTGGAAGTCCAGTTCCTGTTGGATCCTGTGGGAGAACAACAGGGAAACCTCCTCGCGGAGGTCCCTGTAACTAGATCTGCAGGGTATCCTCAGTTCCCCAGTTCCCCCCATGTTGTAGGTCTGTAATAGTTGTGGATATATTATTGTCCAATAAATTCAGTTTGATCAACTCTGTAGTTCTGTCTGGTGAATTGATCCCTGGTGTGATAGTGTAAGGAATCAGGGAACGCGTCCCTTGCGGTGCGCTTCCACCTTACCTTCCACTGCACAGCTGTCACGCTGTTCTGCCCGCAGACCAGACTAACCCCCAATACTGAGGTGGAAAGTGAGTAACCACGCACCCGCAGTAGTGAGAGCGTGCCCAGAGTGTGGATTGGTTGCATGGAAAAGGCCAGGGGTACCAGGGTAGGTAGAGTACTTGCCAGATCTGGGCGTAGAGAAGGTGCCGTAGTAAGGTCCGAAGCCAGAGGTCGAGGATTACAGAGTTCCGGGAAGTAGGGGTCCAGGTGCCGAGATCAAGGGGTCCGAGAGGTAAGCGGTGGTCATGTGGAAGCCGAGGTCGTAGAGCCAGAGTGGGGAGGAAGACAGCCGAATCGGTAACGAAGCTGAAACAGAGAGAGAGCTAGGCACAGTGAATAACAGCACAAGGTAGACGAACTATGCAGAGTGAGGCTGGAGAGGAATCACAGGGGTTATAAAGTGAGAAGGACCAATGGGAGGAAGAGGCGGAGCAGAGGCGCGCCCAGGAGCCCTTTGTGATAGGACAGGGTTTAATGGACTGGTTTGTTGCCGGAGGATGGTGGGAGGAGCTGAGCCTGAGAGCGGAGATGGCTGGTAGGCGAAGTTACCCGGCTGATGCATTGCATAAATTAAGTTGTTCGGTGTACGCCCTGTAAGCGGAGCAGGCGTGAGTCCAGCGTCGGCGGCGTGCGTGCAAGCCGCGGGGGGCGGAGGAACGGGCCGAGGTGCCCAGCAGGAACGGAGGAGACCGCAGCCAGCGGTACAGGTAGGGAAGGGCGGCCTGTGCCCCGAGTCCTGACAACAGCCTCTTGCTGCAAGGATTCTCTTCCCTGTGCCTGCCTTGTTCCTGTGTCCTGCTTTAACCTGTTGCTGCTTGTCTCCCTGTGTATCGACCCGGCTAGACTTTGAACCATTCTCTGGATTACTGACCCCGGCTTGCCTCTGACCTTCCGTCACTCTCCATCCCTGACCACGGCTAACGGACACCTGACTACTCTTCTGACTCCGACCCTAGACCATGGCACTCCGGACTTCGACTACCCACCTGGCACCTACCTACGACCTTGGCAAGTACTACGACTAACCCACTCTCTCCAATCCAGACCCGGCTATCTTGACTATCCACCCTCCAGACGTGCCTCCGCTGCTGTGGGTGCGCAGTTTCATACTTTCCCACCTCAGTACCGGGGTCCCGCCTTGTTCGTGGTGAGCGTAAGTGTTACAGATAGTCTTGGTCTCCCGTGACAAAGTGTATAATACAAAGCATAATGGGAATAAGCACTTCAAACACAAAAGTAAACAGGATATCATCTACAAAATGTATATTTTGCCCAAGAGTGTCACTATGCAGCAGTTCTGTATTGCTTGCTGTTGAGTAGAATGTTCCGTATGACAAGGTACTTCACTGTATAAAGCAGTGTTTCATACTTATCTGCCAAATGTCTTACATAGAAAGTAGCATGTGAGGTCTCTATAGCTCATGTGACTGTCTGGTAGGGGCTGAGGCGAAAGTTAAAAAGTTAATTATTGCACGACAATATAAACATTATTAAATGTTAACTTGCGAACTTAACTCCTTCATTCAAGGAGGGGTCAGGTATACGCTACAAATGAGTGCGTTGCTAGCCCCTCTGGAAATGAAGATGTTAACGCTGCTAAACACCGTTCTGACCTCACACCCTGAGTAACTTCAGTAAAAGCTTAACACAAACAGGCTGAAGTGTTATTGGCCAGGTATATGGCAAATGGTACTGTATGGTACTGTATATAACGTGCAGTCTATAAAAAGAACACACTTTTCAATGTGGATTGTCAAAATAATGTACAGGCATACCCCGCATTAACGTACGCAATGGGACCGGAGCATGTATGCAAAGCGAAAATGTACTTAAAGTGAAGCACTACCTTTTTCCCACTTATCGATGCATGTACTGTACGGCAATCGTCATATACGTGCATAAGTGATGTAAATATCGCATTTGTAACAGGCTCTATAGTCTCCCCGCTTGCGCACAGCTTCGGTACAGGTAGGGAGCCGGTATTGCTGTTCAGGAAATGCTGACAGGCGCATGCGTGAGCTGCCGTTTGCCTATTGGGCGACATGTACTTACTCGCGAGTGTACTTAAAGTGAGTGTCCTTAAAGCGGGGTATGCCTGTACTTACCATAAACAAGGAGAAAAAAAAAAACCAACATTTTGTTAATTAGCAGAGTCTTTTGGTTCCCGGATAATGTGACAAAATATTTTCAAAGTTATCGTAATATAGTGTGAGAATTAAATTAGTCAGGCAATAACTGATGTTTGACAATATCAGGACAATTTGATGCTAAAATCCATGAATTGGTGGAGTTTCAAATTTTCTTTTGCCCGTGTTTCATTCCATGTTATGAATCTTTGTTCTATTAGGTTAACCCGCTCATCCCAAAACGCGCCATGAAATGTAGCGTTTTGCTGGTAATATGTGTGTTGTCTAATTCCTGAGGAATATCAGTTACATCTTAAAAGGTCTCTCTTTTGTTAAAAAATGCGTTCCAGAATGGATTTACTTTTGTTCATCTTTGTCAGATAAAAAGGAACCTTTTCAGAGTACAACAACTCCCTTTTCACCATTTTAAAATCTAATTTACTATGCATGCTGAATATGAAATGAATAGCAAGTAACTCCTAAAAAAAGGTCTCAATGTGAAGGCTGAAGTTTTCTTGTAATGTGCAATTAACTAGATGTTCCATCTTAGAATCTACAAATGTGATATGAAGCACATGGGGAAAATATGTGTATTTTTGGAAAAATAATGAGCAGGAATATATTAAATGTAGCAGTAAATATATTGAGAAATTCCTTCCAATTAAATGCAAATAAAAATATCACTTGTGAGAAGATTCACATGTCCGCAACCCTGCTTTCCCCCATTATCTCCTAGCATACACTGCAGCTAGGGATTCTGGGAAATTACATGCAAATGAGCACACATTCCAATTTAATCAATTTCTGGGGGGTGGGGGGGGGGGAAGGTTCTCTCTCAATAGGATTGATTTCAAGCAACTCTTAATGATAGCTGAAGCTGACCGGTCTGAAGAGAGACAGAACAATGTGTTTACATGGAGTCACTACATAATCCTTGACCATCCTCCTGTTGGATCTTTGATGCGGTTTGAAGGCACATTCAAATGTTATATTACAAACATTCAGATTTGTTCTCTGTTAATGACCAAGGTAACACAATGGTATGGCTATTTTCTGTAGTAAGTTGCATTAAAGAGGCAATGTAAGCTGTTTTTTTCTTGTTTTTTTTTTTTTTTTAATATAGGGTTGGAGCAGGTGATATCGGGAGCTGAACTCCCTTAATTTCAGCTCCGGTGTCTCCCTGCTTCCGGAGATACAGGCCTCCCAAAGGGGGTGCCAGTAGCCAGTCCAGGGTTCACTATATGCCTGCTTTTCAGAGCAGAGCTTTTGTCAACTGTACATGCAATGTCTTTATGCATAATGTATAACCCTGATCATTTAATGTAACCATGTATTTGTAACTTTGTATTCGTCATCATAACTCTGTGCCCAGGACATACTTGAAAACGAGAGGTAACTCCATGTATTACTTCCTGGTAAAACATTTTATAAATAAATAAATACGGGTTAAGCTACAAGTTTTATTGAATAATAATGTATAAATGTTTGAGTTATAGTACTATTGCAGCCTAACCAACCCACAGCCAAAATCTGCCTACAGCACAATGGCTACACTACTACAGGAATACCCCGGTTTAAGGACACTCACTTTAAGTACACTCGCGAGTAAGGACATATTTTCAATAGCCCCATACCCCGGTGTCCATACGCTCGCTTCGCGAGTACGGACACTTATTCTGCCCTACAGACCGCGTTGTAGTGACGCGCTGATTCCCCTCGCCCAATAGGCAAACGTCAGCTCGCGCACGCGCCTGTCAGCACGTCCTGAACAGCAATACCTGCTCCCTACCTGTACCGAGGCATCGATAAGTGGAAAAAAGGTAGTGCTTCACTAAGTACATTTTCGCTTTACATACATGCTCTGGACCCATGGAGTATGTTAATGCGGGGTATGCCTGTATTTCTATATTCCTTCTCCCATAATAAGGTCGTTGCCGGTTCGGATTCTGAATCTGTCGGATGCATTTTCAGTGATAGAAAAAAAACAAAAACAAAAAAACAATCTGCCTTTTTGAGACGGATTTGCGGCTAAAAGTAACTGTCGCACCCACGGCGGATTCGGATTCCGGCAAAAATGTTGCCCATCTCTAATCATCACTAACCTTTGTAAAAACAAAAAAGTGGCTTTTAGGCATAAGAACGTTAAAATTAGTGATGTAAAAATAACTCTCCTGGGTATGGTGTCTTGGAGTATTCGAATGTTCCCCGGTTTACATCCACAAATTGTTTGAGAGTCTTGTTATAGACAACACAGCATGCATAGACACAATGAAACCACGTACGTACATTTAAGCACAAGTGTCTGTGATGGCCTTCGCTGCAGTCAATGCCGTGTAATCCATGCTGATAAAGGTCATTACTTGTTTAATTTTCTGAACCTAAACTGTTACTTATTCTATTTTAGCATTTTTAGTGCAGAACAGCATTTTAATTGGGAAAAAAAACCCCTAAAAAACAGACTCCATTACCCATTTATTTAATTTTGGAGAAATGTTATTTTAGCTTGCGGTCTCTGGAGAATGTTGTGGTATCCATGATCAGCTATTCTACATTATGAATTTAAAAATTCGATGCAGTAATAGGCGTTTACTTAAACAGCGCCAGCCTTACCTCTTGCAGGGCCCATACGGGCAGCGATGCCCCTTCCTCCGAGCAGCTTCGCCTCTCCTCTGGCAGCGTCGAGACGTCATTACATCACGACTGCCTGTGACGTTGGGTCACCATGACAATGCGACACTGCAGAAGGGTGGCCACTCCGGAGAAAGTAAGACCCCCCAACCCTCATCCTTACAGACACACCTTGGGGTGAGCAGCGGAGCAGTGGTCTTGCAACAAGAAGTCCCCAACTCACTCCTCCAGCTCTCTCCTCTTCTGTCGGATGGAAGCTGAATCCCGTCTCCGAAAGGAGGGGGGCCACTCCGGAGAAGGTGAGACCCCCTACACACACACACACCTTAGGCCTGGGACATAGTGCCTAAAACAGCGCAGAGGCGCGCTGAGGCTCAGGGAAAGTGGTGCTTTCCCTGGCCTTACACAGCGCGCCGTCCGTGGGCATATCGGGGGCGGGCCAGTGATGTCATGGAGCTGGTTCGCCCTCATTGGGCGAACCGCTCACGTGACCGGCCCTGCGCTCCGGCGAGAGCCAAATTTGAAACCATCTTCAGATCCACGCTTCCCCAAGCGTGCGGGTGCGTGCGCGAGCCACTGCTAAAGCCGCTCTCATTGCGGCTGTAGGGGCTCAGTGCCGAGTGTGAGCATGGCTCAGCACGGATCAGCCTTGCTCACACCACTATGTCCCAGGCCTTAGCGTGAGCAGCAGTGCAGTGGTCCTGAGTCGCTCCCTCCTCCAGCTCTTTCCTCTCCTGTCGGATGGAATTTGGATCCTGGCTCCGACAGGAGGAGGGAGAGGAGGGACACAAGGCCCAAGGCCGGCCCTGCTTAACAGTATGTGATATCTTTGATATTTGGAATAACAGAGTACTTCTTTTAAGGCAAACTTCACCAAGTCAAGGAAATAAAAAAATACCATTTACTGTATTATTTAACCTTAGCTTGCACCATGGGAGCCGCTCTACTCTACACAGCTGTATAATTCCTATTATGCATTTGACTTCCAAACACAAAGTGTGAAAACCTTTGAAATATGCGTTTCATTCAATACACATATCAGTGGGCATTAATCAGCTGAGGTTATGATTACAGCAAGTGACATAATGAAACCTATTGTTGTGTATTTTTTTAAAGTCTACTAAGTGCAGAACTGACTTCAATGTAGCATTAAAAGAATACACATTACACATTATGTTCTGTGACATTTTATATGCAACAAATTCCAGCAGAATGCTTTGTCGGAACTTAAAGCAGCAAAACTTGTGAAAACGTATGTTTTTACAGCAATAAGTTCTGTAGTATTAGATAATACTTGCTGTATTTAAAAAAATATTATTAAACTCTTAATGCCATTTTTACTGAGTTTTAAAGCATCCTTTGATTTCTAGAACAGGTTTTAGCCCAAGGAGTGCAAGATATTTGCAACACTTTCCTGTTTGTGATCATTTGTTTCAAAATTTCCCAGTTGTTTGAGCTGTAAACTGTAACAATAGATAATGTTACTTTAGGATTGTACGGATACATTCTAGCTGCTCAGTTACACTGACTGAAGCAGCCATTATGTTAGTCACACAATCAGGATCTTTACACATTCATAACAGGTGCACCACAACATTGCCATCTTAAGTAAGACTGTCGAATTATACATTGTCACATGCTTTACATACACAAATGAGAAAAATAGAAAAACAAAAGAAATGGGGGGTGGGGGAACCTACAGTTTGGCATAACCTTTTATCCTACAGTGCAGGCATTTATATGTTCAAAAATTAGACGTACTCGTGAAATGTTGATTTCGTTCTTTTTCTGCTCGCTGAATAATTTATTTTTTTATAACTTGTATCTCGCTGAATAATTTAAACGTAACCAGCTGAAAAGTTTAGACGAGATTAAAACGACAAGAAAGGGATTTAGGCCAAGAAAATGGACAGGTGTAGGTGAGGAACTAGCCACACTCCAGACGAGACTTCATGTAAAGAACTGAAGCGATATCTGGCACAGAGTTAAAACACAGACAAGACCTTTGGTACTCCCTCCCTACCTATATTAGGCCGCGCTTATAGTGCCGGCGATGCGACATCGCCCGAAAACAAATGCATTGCCGCCGCCGCGTGCGCTTATAGTGCGCGCGACAGCGACAATGCGACGTCGTCGCGAAAACTGGTAGCCGGCAAAATTTGTCGCCTCATGTGACGGCCCTTGAACCAATCAAATGTCGGAAAACCCGCAACGTCACCCATCGTGTCGCCATCGACAGCACTATAGGCGTGGCCTTACCCTCCCAATGTGGCGTTCTATGTTTTATGTTATCAAATGGGTTTTCTGCCGTTTAGTCAGGCATTAAGTTATGGTTACACCCTGCTGCGCCGGAGTTAAGACGATGCAAAGACCTTGTTGTTTGCTTGACTTCATGAAAACTCAATAAAAATTTTAGTTAAGAGAATTTTTTTTATTTCGACGTGAACCCATTCAGAGAGGCCCTGCTGGCTATGATAGGGTTTGAATTCAGAGAGGCCCTGCTGGCTGTGATAGGGTTTGCATTCAGAGAGGCCCTGCTAGCTGTGATAGGGTTTGCATTCAGAGAGGCCCTGCTGTCTGTGATAGGGTTTGCATTCAGAGAGGCCCTGCTGTCTGTGATAGGGTTCGCATTCAGAGAGGCCCTGCTAACTGTGATAGGGTTTGCATTCAGAGAGGCCCTGCTAGCTGTGATAGGGTTTGCATTCAGAGAGGCCCTGCTGTCTGTGATAGGGTTTGCATTCAGAGAGGCCCTGCTGTCTGTGATAGGGTTCGCATTCAGAGAGGCCCTGCTAGCTGTGATAGGGTTTGCATTCAGAGAGGCCCTGCTAGCTGTGATAGGGTTTGCATTCAGAGAGGCCCTGCTGTCTGTGATAGGGTTTGCATTCAGAGAGGCCCTGCTAACTGTGATAGGGTTTGCATTCAGAGAGGCCCTGCTAGCTGTGATAGGGTTTGCATTCAGAGAGGCCCTGCTGTCTGTGATAGGGTTTGCATTCAGAGAGGCCCTGCTGGTTGTGATAGGATTTGCATTCAGAGAGGCCCTGCTGGCTGTGATAGGGTTTGCATTCATAGAGGCCCTGCTGGCTGTGATAGGGTTTGCATTCAGAGAGGCCCTGCTGGTTGTGATAGGGTTTGCATTCAGAGAGGCCCTGCTGGTTGTGATAGGGTTTGCATTCAGAGAGGCCCTCCTGGCTGTGATAGGGTTTGCATAACACCGGTAACTCTACTGGCAAGTATCTCAGGAGCCAGAGTGTCTTGGAGCAGAATATATGATAGTTAAAATGAATGACCTCAGAGCCGGCGATGTTGCCCCCACAACACCCCGCAAATAAAGCAAACACGCAAAGATCCGGAGGTACAATGGCCACAGCGTTTATTTATATACAGCAAAAGGGTGGTGTTAGCCCTGCCAGAGTGCGCCACCAGCAGGTAAGGCCAATAACGTTTAAATCATGGCCCGTTAGATAGGACGGTCCCAAGTCCCGGCCATTCAGCTGACCCCACGTCAGCCATGATATGGGCCCCCGGTACTAATAGCACAATGAACCCTGCCCACTCGCCAACCATGCAACCACCAAGCATTACCGTAACTGTGCCCCGTCTGCAGGGTTACCCTGCACTTACCCCCCAACCAGCCGCCGCGACAAGAGGCAACATAACCCCAACAGACACCTCGAATATAAATATATTCAGTACAAGTATATCTTACAAAACAGCATTTAACCAAAAGGAGAGGGCGGGAAAACACAGTGTGGGGCGCGGCGTGATCTACTCGCCCCTCACTGCCGGCCTTTAACTCCTCCAGCCAGCCCCCTCCGGGTGTCGCCGGCAACCAAGAGGGAGAGAAGGAGCAGGAAGAAAAGGTGGGGATGGGGGCAGCCTGGGCCTTGCGGTCATGCCGCACTTTGCCTAAGGCTGCGCTTATAGCGCCGGCGACGCGACGTCAGGCTACGTTCGCTGGAAAAATTCAATTGAGATGACTTCCAGCGATCGTGACCAAGTCGTCGCTTTGTCGCGCTGCGCTTACTATAAGCACACGCAACGGCGGCAATGCATTTGTTTTGACGTGACGTCGCCGACGCCGGCACTATAAGCGCAGCCTTTCTTTTTGTGACATGATGGATTTTGCCAATGAGGTCAATAGGGCTTTAATTAAATTGATGATGTATTACTGAAATAGACCTAACTCCAACCAATCAAGTTAAAAAGTGCAAGAGTCACAGTATGCAAGAGAGCAATCTTAAACATCACAAAGGAAATTGTTAAGTAAGCAAAATGCCCTGGTTTTAGAAGATAGAGATCAGTTGACATGCTACATATAAGAATGGAATTTGCTTATGATTGCTCTGGTTACATAGTTACATAATAGAAGAGGTTGAAAAAAGACATACAGCTCAACCCCCTTATAACGCTGTGCTTGGGGTCCAAATAATCACATCGTGTTATAAGCGGGTCGCGTTAGAAATAATGTACCATTGTATGCATTGTACAATAAAGTATTTAAGATACCAATAATCGGGTTGTAAAGTATTCATAAATACGGAAATTGGGAGCCACGCGTGCACTGCGTTATAAGCGGATTCACGTTGTAACGGTGTTGAGCTGTACTATTTGTCCATCGAGTTCAACCCACGCAAAATGTAGATCACAGATACCACAGGTATCCTATATTTGAATTTAAAGCTTATTGATCCAGAGGAAGGCAAACACACAAAAAAAAAGTGACACATTATCCAATGATGTCCCATAAGGGGAAAAATAAATTCCTTCCTGGCTCCAATAATGGCAATCAGATTTCTCTGTGGATCAACATCCTTCCCATCTTAACTAGTTTCAGGGGTGTCAAACTCATTGCATGTGAGGGGCCTGATTAGATTGAATTGTACTTCATTCGAGCCATACGTACCATATTTTAAAAAATACAAAACAAACCTACAGTATATACTCAATGTCAGCAATAAGGTTACTCCCCACCCCCCCTTTATCCCTAACTTCCTCGCCTTCTCTCTATTTCTCATTCACCTCCTACGCTCTTATTGCCCCCTCCAGACTCTTCATATCTTCCCCACCTAACACTCATTATATCTACTTACTCTATTACTTCCCTTCTATTCATTCCCCGTTTAATGCAAGAAAATACCTTATTTGCCTTTGCAGCTACTGCCTGTCATTGGGCACTATTGCTAAGCCTGCCATCTAGAGCACTCCTAAACCCTTCTCCACCATGGATTGACCTAAATTTCTAAGTCGCCTGTTTATTCTTGTTTCCCAAATGTATAACCTTACATTTATCTGTATTAAAGCTCATCTGCCATTTACCTGCCCATGTTTCCAGTCTCTCCAAGTCCTCCTGGAGAGAAATTACATCCTGCTCTGAATTTACTACCGTACATAATTTAGTGTCATCCACAAAGATGGAGACTTTGCTCTCTATGCCAACCTCTAGGTCATTAATAAACAAGTGTAACCCCCCTACCCCCCCCCCCCCTTTGGGAAAACCATGGCTTTAAGGGGTTTACTGTGTGGGCCCTCACAAAATAACGCCCCTTTTCCCATCAAATGGTGCTGGGGTAACTCAGCAGATGTTAAGCCGGGACCACTTCTGCCTGGAGACAGTAACATCACAATGCATACATACATATATAGGCAGGGGGAAGCTTCTGGAAGCAGATCCCAGGAGTAAGGGGAGTAGAGGCATCTCTCTGTGAATAATGTAAATACATTGATAAATATAGTACAGTGCAGGGGTGCACAATATTTTTCTGGGGGGGCGCGGCGGTTGCAGAGGCCCTGCGCTCTTTCCCAAGGCATTTAAATTAAATGCCGCGGCATCGCGTGAGGCCTTTGCAGTGTCTCCTACCTTGTCTTCAGCAACACGGCATCAATTGACGCTGCAGGGTCATGTGACATCAGATCCCATGACCCCGGGCTTCATTTGATGCTGGATCTTAGGTGAGGGGGTAGGGAGGGTGCGAGCACAGGGGCTTGTAGGCAGGGAGGGGCGCAGCACAGAAAGTTTGCGCACCCCTGGTATAGTGTAAGATTCCCTTTAATTGTTTAATAGTAAGGGACAGTACCCTGGTTAGGTAGCGTCCCACAGAGATGTCTCCTTTCACCATTAAAGGTTCATGGAGAGGCAGCCAATGCCCAGAGGGGACAAAACAGGCATAGTTCCGAGGCATAGTCGGACCAGCATTATTGAAGGGTCCATAGCTGGCCCCATTCCAGAATACAATAAAGTGGTACGCAATGCCAGAGGGAGGGACCTTTATCACCGACAGAGGGGGATTAGCATGAGGCTCGACAGGGGCCCATATGAAATCAAGCCCTACCGAAGCCACCTGAAAGAGGGCTTCCATAGGTAACAAAGGGAATCAAGCCTCAGCACCTCCCCAGCGGGGGCCGAGATAGGATCAGCTAAAGAAGAAAGGATCACCCAACATCAGGAAGAATTCAGTTATGTCTATACCAAGATCTCAGTGTATATGGATGTAACAAAAAAACTGCTGTGGAATGAATAAATTTCCTGGCACCCATCATTGCTATATCATCGCCCAGCTGCACAACTCTAGCACCCAGACAAGGTAACCACATATGAGAAAGATAAGAGACTGTTATGGAAACTCCCTAGAAGCCGGGGCAGGGAGGGTTACACAAGTTTAAAAGCAGGAGCTCCAGTACCTGTCCTTGAGGTCCTCCACTTACAACTTTAGCCCAACCTGAAAAAGTACCATTTATGACAACTCTATGTTCGGTATCCTTTAACCAGTTTTAAATTCAGGTGCAAATATTTTTACAGAGACCAATTTCCTTTATTTGTACACCAACTTCTTGGTGGCGCTGTATCAAAAACCTTTACAACATATAAGTAGACCACCACATCAACTACATCACCCTGGTCTAAATTCCTACTGACCTCCTCAAAGAAACTAATAAGGTTAGGTCTATCCTTCATAATCCATGCTGACTATTTCTAATAATTGTATTATTCATTAGGTATTCTTGAATATTATCCCATACTAAAACTTCAAGTACAGTAGCTTCCCCACTATTGATGTTAAGATACTTGTCTCTAAATCCCCGGTTGTGATCCAGCTCCCATATTAAATATAGGCACCACGTCTGCTTTATGCCAATCTTATGCTACTGAGCCTGTGGAAATTGTCCTTGAATATTAAATATAACAGTTTGGCTATTACTGAACTTAGCTCATTAAGAACGCTTGGGTGCATTTACTTTCATTTTATCAAGCCGCCTATGCACTTCTTCCTTCGTTAACCAATTGTTTGTTAATATAGAGGTTGTGGCTGCCTCATGTTGCAATATTTTTGCAAATCGACTCCTCCCTGGTAAATAGAGAGGCAAATAATGTATTTAATACCTCTGCTTTTTTCTTATCTCCAATAATTTGCCTGCCCATCTCGCACTGAAATGGGTCCTTTATTCTTTGTTCTACTTTTTTTTGTTATAAAGGTCTTTAAAGAACATTAGGGTTGATTTTACTTTCTATTGCAATACGTTTTTCACTTTCAATTTTTGCTAATTTGATTGCCCTTTTGCAACTTTTGTTAAATTTGTTATAATTCTGATATGATGCCTCCGTCCCTTCTGACTTTAAGGCCAAGTTTATAGAGGAGGAGTTGCTGCGTGCGCGTCAAGCACTCTTCAGCCAAGCGTCTGCAGGCAAAGAGGCGCGTTGACACAGCAGCGTTTTGAGGAGACAATAAATGTTGTCTTCTCAGACGGCTGCCGCGTGACGTCAGAATCACATGAGCTGGTTCAGCCAATGAGGGAAAACCAGCTTCATGATGCCCCCGCCATGCCCCCGCATTGCCGCCAGCATTATGAGCAGGGATCGCTTCTGCTACAACCACGCGGCAATGTAAGAGCCCGCACTCTCGCAAGCAAGCGGAGTGTATGAGCTTAGCCTTGGGCTACGTCCATAGAGGGGGGAGCCGCGCTGAGCCGTGCGGACGCTGAGACTCGTCTGCGCAATCAGGAGCGATTGCATGAACTAGCAGACAAGCCAGCGTGCGCGATCAGGAGGCGGGACACTGACATCACTGGGCCAATAGCCCGCGAAGCACCGACGTCACGGCGCCGTGATGTTGACACTGCTTCGCTCTGATTGGAGGTTTTCAGCCGACAGCACGCTCAGAAACAGGTTCTGCTGTCGGCTGAAAATCTCTGCGCCTCAGCACGCCTGCGGACGCTCGCGGGGAGCCCCCTATCAAGACATCCTCATTGAGGATGACGGGGCTCATCATGGAGCATCCACACGGCTCAGCGCTGACTGTCCTTCTATGGACTCAGCCTTAGGCTGGGGCCATGGTACCTTCGCCCGTGCGGAAGCGTGACCCGCTTGAAGCGGGTGCTTTTTTCAGCTATGGTACGAGCACCATCCATGGGCATGTCTAGGGGCATGCCAGTGATGTCACGGAGCTGATTCGCTCATGTGACCGGCCTGTCACGCCAAGAAAATCAGTTTGAACTGATTTCTTGCGCAACGCGCGCCCCCTCCCGCTTCCGCACGCACGCCGCATGGACGTGAACACGGCAGTCTGTTCGCTCATCGCTACCATGGCCCCAGTCTAAGGCCGAGTCCATACAAGGACAGGCCGTGCTGAGCCGTGCGGACGCTCAGCGCTGAGCCCCTGCATCCTCAATGAGGATGCCTTGAGAGGGGGCTCACGCGAGCGTCCGCAGGCGTGCTGACGAGTTGGAGGTTTCAGCCGAGCGCCAAGCTGTTTTTCAGCGCGCTGTCGGCTGAAAACCTCCAATCACAGCACAGCAGCGTCGACGTCAGTGCGTCGCGGGCGATTGGCCAAGCGACGTCACTGCCCCGCCTCCAACCACCTCCCCCCGGCTCCGATCGCGCCCGCTGGCTCGCCTGTATGGGCATGAAATCGCCCAGATTTCAGCAGGCGAGCCTCAGCGTCAGCGCTGCTCGGATCTCCTCACCCTTCTATGGCCCGGGCCTAAGACTCTAAAATCCTGCCTCTTCTTTTCCATTTCCTTGCATACCTATCTAGCCACATTGGTTTAGACGTGTTTTTTTTATATTTATTACCCAATGGTATACACTGACAAGTGCGCTTATCTAATAATATTTTAAAGACTGCCTATTTATCCCACATTTTATCCCTGTAGAGTAATTCCTCAGCTTATTCAAATCTGCCTTTCTAAAATGTAAAGCCTTTTACATTTTATAAATATCTTACTAGGAAAACGCTATATTTTATGTTGCCTTGTGGGAAGAGCGAGTAGACCTAATAGGACAAAGATTCATAATAAAACATGGGAAAAACATGTGTGCTATTATACGAGCCTATAAATAAGCTGTTTCCACTGACAATTGAGGCACCGGCAAAATTGTCTAGAAAGGCCGGTCATTGTCTGTCACAACGATCAAGCGCTGTCTGCAAGTGAAACAAAAGTATAAATCCTGAATACCACTCCAACTCTCACATTATAGCAACCTGAAAAGAAATACGTTTAATATAATACAGCAGGGCCCCGCTTCACGGCGCTTCGCTTTTCGGCGATCCGCCGATACGGTGGCTCCGAGAAGGGGGCCGCCATCTTTGATTTTTTTGTCGCGCATGCGCAGAACGGGCGGTTGTGCCCGGCGCGGATGCGCAGACCGCTGTCTGCGGGCGCATACCGTTCTGTGCCTGCAAAATCACTGAAAATCGCCGGATCCGCTTTCCGGCGATTTTCACTATACGCCGTATACCCGGGGTCCTGCTGTATCACAAACTAACAAACATTTCCATGTAATATATAATTTGCAGAAAACTGGCCGACAGTTGAAGAACAACAAACACGTCACGTACGGCACACCTGTGACCATGTGACCTGTATATGGGACAAGGGTTAATACACACAGCTATCTAGCTATTCACGATTCACCTTCTGCAAAGTCGTTCAAATGAACAATATCTCCCCTCAATCCGTCCCAATATACCATCTGTCACAATCGCACACGTGACTTATATATGCAACCAGGGTTAATACATACAACACTGCCAACTCGCTGCCCCACCTTTCTCCTTCGCAAGGTACTTAAAATGAGTTACAATGTACCCCTACTCCGTTACAATATACATATTTATCCGCTGTCACCACCAGAAAGTATTATTAAAAGATGTACAGAGCCTCTGGTCTCGGATTATTAAGAAAAACTATGCACTTAACCCACCACAATCTGTTGTTGCAAAATGTGTCTGAAAATGTAAATTACTCTCTACAAAGCATGCAACACTTCTTTCAGAGCCCAAAAGTATTACTTATTGAAGTTCAGCTTTAATACACAAATATACAGTGCTTAGGTTACAGAAAAAGATTATTACAAGAACATCCAGTACAGATAATAAATGCATACAATTTCATCAAATAAAAGATGATAAAAAAAAAAGAATTCCTATACTTCACCACTAAACATATATAAGGTGTCCTCCTCACAAAGGTCTTGAGTTGAAAAGTATGAGACTTCACGTACCTCGATGTCAGATACTCCCTTGGTTGAAATCTAACTCATAATTAAAAAATAGAGCTTTATATTCTAAATTCACTGAGAACACCATAAGCCCACCCTTTTCATCAATCGCTACTGACAGTTTTACGACTGAAAGAAAAAAAACCTTCCTAATGACTTGAAAGTTTGCTTTAACATGAAAAAGACCTGATAACTTTGTTTTTTTATAATACTTAGACAAACGCCATCGTCACTGTTGCATCTGTGTAGTTAAAATACACAACTGCATATTACGGTAAATGTTACCAGATAACGTGTATTTTTGCAGGAGAAACAGAGATCAGCGATTATACATAGAAAACACTGGGGTTTGGTATCATTTGATTCGTGTAATCGCCACGGATACAAATGTCTATTTGTTATTCTTGTAATTTGCTGTCAGGCCTATGATATCTTGATATTTAATAAATCAACTCTTTGGAATACCTTCTTAGCCACGAACTCTGGTATTTGAAGATTCCCTTAAGAATGCATTTCAAGGTACATTTAAAAGAATCCAGTTTATTCTAGTGTCAGGACAGCCATATTCCAATTCGACCACTGGCAAGTAATTTGTCTGAAAAAGTAGTATAAGTGGTAAAATAATCAATTTAAAGGTTTGTATCAAGAATCCGGTCGATGAGAAAAACAAACAAATCATTCCAAGATGGGGACTGCACCGATTCGGGTGACAGTTCTGGCGAATCTAAGTTAGGAAGGCAAAAAGGTACCCTCAAATTTTCATCAGAATCGGTCAAGGCGTTTGGCCTATAGAGAGAGAACACACAAACACACCAAAAGTGTCAAAGTGAAGTCGATCGCTCATCCAATAAGAGCAATGTCAAATTCTGCATCTCTGTTAACCAAAGTTTGGGCCATATTTACTAAACAGTGCTACTCCATAAGACACCTTCAACACATTGTTTAAAGGAGCATTGCCTTTCCAGGTGGGAAGCAGGGGGTCTGAGGAGCTGAACCGCATTCATTTCAGGTCTGGGGACCCCTTGCTCCCTGAGATACTTCATTCTAAAGGTGATGCAGGTATCTCACTGCTGTTTAATGGTAACGCGGTCACTAAGAAGCCGCAAGGGATGACATCGCAGCTTCCTATTGGCCCGTGGGACCTTTAGCTTTTCTGTGCCCAGCCAGAGCAGCTACTGGCACCCCCTTCAGTATCTCGTGAAGCAGGGGGTTCCCGGAGCTGAAATTAAGGCGGTTCAGTTCCGGAGATCCCCTGCTTAAAACCTAGTAGAAGAAAACAACAACAAGAGTTATAGACACCTTACGGTATGGTGCAAGAGGTCAGTAGTCGCACTGGAGAAAGATAAGAAGGGATCCGTACTGGGATTTATTTTTTTAACGTCCATGTATTCAAATGTTATGAAAAATATAGTATGAGAAAATAGCACAATGTTAAGAGTCCTAATATAACTTTAAATCCAGATATCTGATTTGACTTCAGTTACAAAATATATGCACAGGCATTGCGGGATGGAGAATTTTTAGTGGCTACAGTACCTGCAAAAAAAACCACTAACCCCATGCAAACATTTTTTTAAAAAACAGCTACAGAAATGAGCATATTTAGGGATTTCTATTCATTACATTACTTTCTATCTTTTGTGCTGAGATTTATGCGACTATGATCTTCTGTCTATTTCACAGATAAAAACTTACTGCAAAAGCTTCTCTCACGGAAGGTTATGCAGTGAACATAATGAGATCATGTTTTTAACTTTTAATACCAAACCCATCTACTGACTTGTCATGTCATAAAACAGCTTTATGATCAAGAGAAAGCTTCACAATGAATCGTAAAGCATTTAAAATATTTATTCAGCGTTATACATTTTTACTGTAACATTATTTTTACATACCCCCAAAAATAAGGTCTTTATATTTTATTAGTGGTTCGTGCCTTTTCTTATATACTAAATATTGTCTTGGACAGTTACAGAAACAATTTCTGCGTATTCTTTAGTAACCAGATGTCCAGTGGTTGACAAATCACCAAAAAATCTACTCGCCACACAAAAATCTACAAACGTGTGCTGCTTGGGCCAATATTTACTCGCCCGGGGGTTAAATCCACTCGCCCGGGGCGAGCAAATGTATAGGTTTGTCGAACACTGCTGAGATGTCTATCTTATTTCTGAATTCGCTTCATAAGTTCTGCTCTCCTGGGTTTGAACAAACAGGTAATACATTTATTTATTTGGCTAGGTGATTCTGTCAGTCCCACTAGCTCAATTAACCATTCCCTACTGAACGGTCTCAGTGCAATTAAATGTGCTGCAAAATTCATCCTACGGGTACATTACATTTGTTAAATTAACATATTGGTGAAAAAAATGCAAAAATACAAGCTCTCTGTGCAAACTATATTAAAAGACAAAATAGTCAAGTATTTAACTATATATTTTTGTCATTTTGGATGTACACTGTGTCCTTTTGTATTTCCTCCACTCCATAGAGAAAACAAAACAAAGATAGTCAATAGCATGGCATGCACGACATCTATGCGGTGCCTAAGGGGTTAAAGTTTAGGAGCACTATATGTTCTGTGTGTGAGCTGCGGTGCAGTAAGTCTGGTTCAAAACCAAAAGTGCCCTAATAAATATAGTGAAAGAGCAAGAAAGATCTTTGCTCTATCAATGAGTGTGGGAAGCAGGGTTGACTTGTCACCTTTCGACTGAAGGCCAACCCGGAGATTTTTTTATTTTTAAATATAGCACTTACCTCTGGCGTCCTCCCGGCATCTTCCCCCTGCAACTCTCCTCAATATGGCTGCGCGCCGTCAAATGATGCTGCATTGCCATGACAACGGGACGCTACGCGATGTCACAACGTCACGCAGCGTCAAGTTGCCATGACGTCGTTGCGTCTCGTTGTCATGGCCACAGACATCAACACATAACGTGACGCCACGTTGTCATGGCAACGTGGCGTCATGTGACGTCGCATCGCCATAAGGAAGCAACACGACAGGAGGGGGCCTGCCATGGAAAGCTGAGACACACACCCGCACAAACAAATTGCCTCCCCCCAAACAATTGCAGCCCTATGCAAAATCTGCCCCTGTCTACACCCACTACATTATACAACAGAAAAGTCATTTTCACATTGGGGATTTCTAACCTTGGTTTTAGAGTGTTATTTAAATGAGATGCTGATATTGTACTTTTTCCAGCACTCAAAAGTTAATAATGAATACCACACCTTAAATAGGTTACAGTGGGTAAAAAAAAAGTGACAAAAAACATCCATTGTATAGCATACAACAAATGAAAGTACCACATGTGAGCACATTCACATTTCTTAGGCAGGTCTGCAACCCTGATTTTCACCAATATCTCCTAGCATACAGTGCTTTCACTGCAGCAAGGGATTCTGGGAAATGATATGGAAATGAGCACACAGCGTCACCTTTTGCTTCAAATCCATTTTGACATGGACCCCTATAAGCTTATGCCTGCCGTATTACATAACTTTTCAGTACAGCCTGGGTTAAAGTGCATCAAAATGCATAATGCATACAAATGACATCTTTAAGCAAAACACATTTTAACTATGGTTTCGGTAAATCTTCCCTGCAGAGCATATCTTCAGTAACACTTTATTTGATGGTTTCTCTAAAATATTCAATGCTATCTGCAAAATAAGGTCCCATACATTTGAACAATTGGTTGATACACCCACACCTAGCTGGGTTCTCCTGTTCCGCCCCATTAGCCCTGATGCAGGCATGGTTTGGGACGATTGTAATCGAACTCCATTCATGCCTTTGTTTAAGATCACAATAATGATCTTCAAAGCACTTGGAGTCTTGGTTAATTAACCCATCCGGTGCAAAATAGGCATGTTCTAGCTACTCTTATTTGTCAACATCATAGGTACTTGAAGCAGACCCTCCAACATTTGGCACATAGAAATAGGTGCACTGTATTTGCTACAGTATGTTACTGTGGGATACAGGAGCTTCCAGAGAAGTGACGCCTACGAAGCAGACACAATAACTTGTAGAATTTACTATATGCAAAGATCGTATTATCAATGAAATGTGTATTTTAGGATTAGTTTATACCATACTTAGTTAAGTTATGGTGGGTAAAAAAAAAGTGACAAAAACCCTCCACAGTAAAGCATACAGCAAATGGAAATATTACTGTATCCTCATTTGCATGTCTTAGACAGGTCTGCAACCCCGCCTTTCACCATTATCACCCAGCACACAGCACTGTGCTCAAAGCTGTGACCATGCAGCAAGCTTAAGCCTACAGGGAACCATGTTTGTGGTTTTGAAGCAAAAGGTGGCACTGTGTGCTCATTTGCATGTCATTTCCCAGAATCCCTTGCTGCAGTGGAAGTGCTGGGCGATAATGGTGAAAGGCGGGGTTGCAGGCCTGTCTAAGACATGCAAATGAGCGTACAGTAATATTTCCAGGATTAGTTGATGTATACAAATATACACAATCAAAGTGGTATAAAATCCACCCTACCCAGCTGATCATTATCAGATAAGTCATCAATGTCCCAGCTGCTTGTGAATTAGCTGAGGCTTTGGCCACTGGCAGAGATACGTACAATAGGTACAGCTGAATGTAATAGGCACAGAACAAAACAAGTAAGGTATCTGATGAATAGGCCCAGCAGGCTGTACAGTAAGCCGCTGAGTAACTAGAACTTGCTCTGTGAACTGACGGGGACGGTGCTATATTGCGGTCACCAAGAGCTTTACAGTTGCAGGGTTTTCTCAAAAAATTGGACTCAAAAGCCAGGACTGGTGACCAGTAGGAGGTGATCTGAGAGCGTCAGATTAAAAGTCATCAGAGCAAAAAACATGAGGATTTAAAATAAAAAGGCGTTACTTTTCATTTAAACTCTTTTGTGCTCTTTTAAAATGGTCTTTGAAAAGCAGATGGCAAAATAATTGTCTAAAGTGGAAATGGGGTCCCAAAAAGTAAAGGGAAAAAAAACCAAACATATTTTAAAATTATATATTAGTACTCGTAGAAGATTTTTTACACCAGCTCTGTGTTCTTATTTCCTCAGGTTACGATTAAGTCATTTTCCCTGTGCTGTAAAGGAAATAAGTTTCCGTTGGCAACTGGCTATGATGTCTTCACCATATGATAACGACCTCTGGGAATCGGCATGCACTGCAAAAGTCACAATAAAAAGGACAGAACTCGGCCTGTGAACTGTTTCTCTACAATTCTTGAATGATGTTTCAGAATTGAAAATATGTTCAATGGCTCTCTGACCGTACACCCTGAAATAGGTTCTGGTAGCTGTGTTCCTGCAGTGGAAATTGTGCAAAAATGTTTGAGTACGTTCATACTGTAGTATGCAATAGCTTTGAAACAAGTCTGTCAGTCCAAATCCAAAAGGTATCACTTACTACCGATGTAATCATTCACTTTTGCATAAATGAACACCCAAAATCCTAGCTGTACGCAGAATAAGGTCTTCCGGAAGCAATTCGGAAGGAAGAAACAGAACTGGCTCAATAAATCCAGTACAAAACAGCAAGAAAAGAAAAGGTGCAACAAAGTTTCAACACAAGGGTCACTTCTTAACTTGTGTGACTGAGAATGGCGTATCCACTTTGTAGGTATTGGTGTGCCAACTCTAATCATGTGATTATTGATTAATCTGGGACCATATGAAGGGCGCTAGTATCTATGTATGCATAGCTTTATTTATATAGCGCTTCACAGCAGTAATACACGTGACAATCTATAAATAACAAATAATACAAATAACACATAATGGGAAGCAGTGCTTCAGACATAAAAGTGACACTTAGGAAAAGGAGTCCCTGCCCCGAAGAGATCACAATCTAATTGGTAAGCAGGAAGAACGTACAGATACAGTAAAAAGGTACATTCTGGCAAATGTGTCTGCAAGGAATCAAGGTCGATGTACGAGGCGTAAAGTATCAGCCACAGAGCTACTCATATGCTTCGATAAGGAGGTGTGTTTTTAAGATAGGTCTTAAAGGTGGATAGAGAGGGTGCTATCTGATATGAGATCTGAGTCTTTCCTTTGAGTTTGCACTGCTGTGCTGAGCGGCTGCTGGTTATTTTGTCAGGGAGCCTTGACTAATGTATTCATATATAACCAACTTTGACTGCTGTTTTCTTTAAAAAATCATGCCTCATTTCTGCAACTGTCTGCACTCCTGCTCCTTATGTCCACTAATCAGTTTAACACTGCTTCCTACCATTATTAGCTACAAGATCATGAAACTGATCTACCCTGCAAAGATAAAACAAAATACCCCATGGAGGAAAAGTTACAAGAGGAAAAGAACCTTGCAGAAACAGTGGGATTGCCACAATCAAATAGAAAGGTACTGTACTTCAACACGAAGGGAAATAGAGAAGCCTACAGAGATAAATACTTATTATACGGATCAAGTGACCAGGAAAAAAATAGTTACCAAAAGCATAACATTCTCTAAACACAAAGAGAAACATGTTTAAGGTCGAGACATAAATGGAACCTTGCTGGAATGTATATTGTACGCAGTGGGCAAACGCTTCACTCCATCATATTCTATCTAGCAAATCTGACGAACGGTGTTAAGGGGCTACACAGAATCTGATGTCCTACGTTCTGTACGGTAAAGTTAGGAAGATTTTTTTTCACTTCATAACAGAGTATACTGCTTAATTTTAGTCTATAATACATATAAAATGGAGAAGATAAAGCTATCGTTCAGTGTGTAAGCCATCAAAGGCATTTCAATCTATTTTAAAATCATTTTGGAAAATAGAACAATTTCCGGCATTATGGTACAGAGGCAAAAGACTAAAGTAGGGTTATGATAAATGATGGTTAGGTCAATCACATTTACAGAAGGGGATTATTCAGTATCATAATTCTGTCATCGTAAGAGGACAGTTGCATTTCTAAATCAGAAGCCAAAGGTGTTTGAGGTTATAGTACTGACATAGAAGTCAATCAACCATAATCAATGTAACAATTGTGAAGTTCCTTTGGGATGCATTAATCAGCCTCCACGTGCATTCATATCCCAAATCATATTCCAAAATCATTGAAACAACCTCAGTACATCATTTACGGTGATAGTTAATTCTGGTCCTAATGTTACAATAATGTTATAGGTCTCCCTCAACCCGACAAAAGGTTTGGGGTCACAGAGCACTTGTCAATTTATTTTAATATACAATTCACTCTTTGTTTATCTCTTATATATATCAAATGTGTAAATCACCAAATAGTACATTTAAGGGGAAAAACTAAGTAGTTATAGAAACCTTATTTTGATCATGCTAATTCTGAAGAATAGTTGTCAGTGTTGAACATACAGTATAGGGCACACACCAGTCAAGTGATTTCAAATAATCAAGACATTTTTGAAGCAATCCTTGTGTTTTCATTAAATTATCATTCCAGTAGTTGTATCCTTTGTCATATTAAGAAAGGCAAGATTACAATTCCCCAAAATGTGTTAGAATGGCGGCCAAGTGCAAGGATTGGTCAACTCAAAACAGGTACTGTACGTGTGCGAGGGTCCACTATGAAGAGCATTTTGTACGTAGTTATGCCATATTCATTAGGTTGTTTGTCATTGCTAAAATAACTGATGGCCAACATTTTCTGAAAGTAACCAAACTCTACCATAAATATTATTCTATAAAGTAGGTACACTGTATATGGGTCCTTGTGAATATGATGAAGCGTCCATTGTACCAGAAGGTTACAACTACGGTCCACTCCTTCCACTTCCCAATCAATGCACCCAATTTAAGGTATGTATATTTAGAAAGTCATAATTCCAGTATAAACGTTTAACAGAATGACATAAAAAAATTAAAATATATATTTTACCTGTAGTGTCACATGTATGTTTTTCCCTCGATAAGTCTTTTTGAGGCACGCTGAGTCTGTAGACAACATGTGGTCTATTGTGATCTTCTTCCAACTCACTTCCATCAACTGAGAGTAGCGGTTCTACAAAATAGTCCCTATCCTGAGACTTAAATGTCCCTAGCTGAAAAAAAAAAAAAACATATGGTAAATATATAAAATGACAGGATTGTTTTTATAAATCAGATATTCCTAAACAATATTAAATAAATACAATGAAAACGAATTTTGCTAATTTATTGCACTACTGTCATAGTTTTATCTACTGTAAGTATATTTTTATTCATATAGCACCATCAATGTACACAGCACTTGACAGAATTAGCAGACAGTACAGGGAGATAACATACAAAGTGTCAAAATGCATTAAACTGGAAGGTAACAATATGGAGTAGGGGGTTCCTGTTTTACAGAGTTCACAATCTAAATGGAATAATAAGAGACCTGCACAATACAAGTGCAAGGAGTAAACGCAGGTAGAGATGGGCAAATGTATTTTGCGGATTTGGATCCGCCTCGGACCGTCCGGTTCCTTGGGTCAGCGGATTTCCACGAATCAGTGTCAAAGGATGGTTCATCTTTTCCGGATTTTCCTTTTATCACTGATAATCCACATGGCGGATTTACAATCCATGGTCGGATTTTTAACAATCCGGAATCCGTGCACAGATTTTTTAACAATCCAACAATGGATTGCGGAATGTGCAGACTGGATTCTTAAAGACATGTCCGGTTTCTAGCCAATGGCGGTATTTGCAATTATCCGCACAGATTGAAATTGGAACAATCCGATGACTGATTTTACACCACAAACGGATTTTGAATGGGAAGTTGTAGAGATTTTGGGAAAACACTCTAGATACAGGTACAGTACAAACTAACCAAATGCTTTGCTGAAGACTTATGGCTTGAAGATGGGGAAGGATGTGAATTAGTAAATGTTTTGGGAGATGGGGGGAAGAGTTCCAGAGGTAACAAGCCACAAGTGTGTGAGGTTTCAGACATGGGAGTGCTGTAGAGCAGAGGAGCGCAATATTTCCCCCTGTGCCCCCCCTGCCGACTGTCCCCCTCTTCTTGCGCCCCCCCATTTTACCTTGGCTCTGGCGTCATGATGTCATGTTGCCATGGCGACTCGTCACCAGAAGCCGTCTGAACCAAGGTAAGGAGAAGTTACAGAGGCCTTAGCCGGTTCCCAGGCATTTAAAGTAAATGCCTTCAGGAAGTGCACGTGGCCTCTGTAACCCCTGGCTGCGCCCCCCAGTTTACGCACCCCTGCTGTAGAAAGGAGACAGCCTTCAGCAGAGTGTACGGGAAGGGGTATTGGGAGGGATTATAGCAGAGAGGTAAGAGGGGGTAAAAGAATGTAGAGCCGAAAAGGAAAATGTTATAGTTATTGCAGAATTTGATAGGGAGCCGTTGGAGGGATATCAGCAGGAGAGAGACAGACCTAGGAGTGAGCGGGCCAACAACAGTATTTTTAATAATTTTGTAGAGTATGTAGTTGGGAGACAGGAAGGCCAGAGAGGATGAGGTTGCATGCAATAGTGAAGACGGGAGACAATGAGGGCACGCACAAGTGTTATCATAGTAGAGCGACAGAGGGAAAAAGACAAATCCTGGCAGCATAGCAGGGGAAAAAATTAAATTAAAATTAAAAAAGACAAGAATTAGCAACAGCATGAATGTGAGAGCAAAAGGAAGGAGGATTCAAATATTACACCTAGGAAGCATGATTGGGAAACTGGATGACTGGTAGTGTTATTGACTGTAGAAAAGGGAACAATTGGGCCTGTTTGAGGTGGGATCATGAGCTCCATTTTAGATTTGTTAGATTTCAGGCACCGGAGGGAGAATAAGCATGGAATAGCAGAGATACAAATCAGTTTAGTTATCTCCCCCCCCCCTTAGTTAACATACATCTAGAATAATGTGCTTCACCAAAGTAATACGTCCATTTAGGATCCTGAGAAGCCTCATAGTGGTTCTGCTGCTGAGTAGTGGTGCTGCAGGACTTGGAATTGTTTCTGTAATTTCTGCATCTATTGCCAAAAACATTGGCAAGTACAAATTGTGGAACACCAGCAATTAAGACACGTATAGGAGTGCTGAATAAGTGACACATTTTCTGCTGGAAAACGAGCTTAATGAACAACCAGTGTGGTACAAATCAGCAGAAATCAAAGAATACTGAAGGTCGCTATTTAGCTCATTACCTGTGATTAAAAGCAGCAATCTGCACTATTATAACCAAAACAGATATTTTTTTAAATTTTAAACTTTTCAAAGAAAAAGAAAATGTTTCCCTTCCATCCAGTGGATACTGTATAAAACAATTAATTGATAGGATATCCAGAAAGTAAATAAGCAACACATAAGTTTCAATTATGCTGACTTTTTTTTGGAACATATACAGTATGACTTTTGAAAAAATAGTCAGCACTGATACTGAATAACACATATACAGGCATACCCCGCTTTAAGTACACTCACTTTAAGTACACTCGCGAGTAAGTACATATCGCCCAATAGGCAAACAGCAGCTCACGCATGCGCCTGTCAGCACGTCCTGAACAGCAATACCGGCTCCCTACCTGTACTGAAGCTGTGCGCAAGCGTGGAGACTATAGAGTCTGTTACAAATGCGTTATTTACATCAGTTATGCACATATATGATGATTGCAGTACAGTACATGCATCAATAAGTGGGAAAAGGTAGTGCTTCACTTTAAGTACATTTTCGCTTTACATACATGCTCCGGTCCCATTGTGTACGTTAATGCGGGGTATGCCTGTACAGATATCTACTGTATAACAGGTTGCTCATTTGAAAAAATCATTTGACCAAATGTATGTTGTTTGTTTATTTATAAGATAATATCAAAAGAAATAGGCACTACAATATAGTTATCTAAAAAATAGAGTGGAAATATGCCATTGGTTTATATATTTTGTCATTCTCCTTGGAATTTATAATATAAGCATTAAGCGATAAAACCATAATTTCAGGTGGAAGTGGAAGCCATATTTTCTGCACAGAAAATGTTACATACACCAGAAGATCTCTAAGAGTCAATATACAGACCATAAAAAAAGTGTATTAAAAAGTTATGCTTAAATGCATTAGGAAATATGGTGCAAAACTGAAGTATTCTTCATTTCCACAAATCATTGATAATAATTTGGTGATCTTTTCTCATTTTTATAGGAGAGATTTTTCATTACAACTGCTTTCCTCTTTCACTGTCACACTCAGATCATCAGTTACATTGTAATCATGCAACGTAAGAAATATCATTATATTGTATGCAATGCTACTGTATGGCGGCTGATGTTTGCACAGGAAGTGGGAATAAGACACACAAATGTCTAAGGGAAACAGTAAATCTTCTAATCTTCAATCTCTAGAACAACATTCCTTGTATAAACATAGGCTGCTTAACCCACTCAGTGCTAGATACATTAAGAGTATTATGCTGCTGGATCCTCTCATTCGTTAATGCCCTACTGTCGACAATCACATCTCCATCAGTGGAGAAGAGGAGGCACAACACTACGTGCTCTTTGATGGTTCTCACAAGTTCTCATGCAGCGATAAAAGCCGTACTGTGTGCAGTAAAGTCATTCAAGTGACTGGGATTTCACCACAGCAAGACCCGAATAAGCCCCTCTCTCTCCGCCAGTCCCTGGCATACCACATAATGGGGAGTCTCACTGTATAATCCAAAGCGAAAAGGAACACAGTATAAAGAGGTGGATCCCAAGAAACCGCAGGAGACTTTGTACATACTGGTTGGTTCCCACACTAAGGAAGGCCCTTTTTACAACTGGGTTTGCAGTGCTTCACGAAGCAGAGCAAGGATCTCTAGGTAGCAACATGGGCACCAATACACACAGGGACGCCGACAGGAGGAGAGGGGGAGGGGAGGAGGGCATACACAGGACTACTGTCCTGGGTCGGGCGAGTCAGAGGGCCGGGGCAAACTGCCAGTGACCATAACATGTGCCAGATCCACTGGAGTCATGTGAATATGCACATCTGCGAGCACAAATCAATCAGGCCCACTTGGCTCCCCCTCTCCCCAAAGCAATACCTTTACCCCAGGCCCAAAGCTCCTTGTCCCCCCCGCCATAACTTTCCTGCCCCCCCCTAAAGCAACCCAATTACACCATTGTGAGTGGGGATTAACAGGGGGAGGACCTGCTCCCTTTATTTGTCCTAGGGCCCCAAGATTTCTGTTGGCGGCACTGAATACAGACAAGAAGGTGTGTGTATATATATATATATGTAGAGGTAACTGTACCGTGTTAGCCGAGCTTTGCTAATCAAAAACGAATAGACGATACTGTTCTGTGGCTAACTAAATGCTTTTATTTGTGGCGCTTTCGAGATACACTGATCTCTTCTTCCGGCGCTGTTACAATGAATAAAGCAGGCAAGGGTTTCACTTAAAAACAGTGTATCTTGGAATGTTATCTGTGACCAGAGCCTATCCCTCCCCCGTGTGTAGTATGCGATTTATGACTTGAGGTGTTAAATAGTTCCTGAATGTTAGTGATGTAAGAGTGTGTGTGTATTTATGGGACTGCGCCGGTGTTGTATTGACATAATTTCCCTGTCATTGGCAAAGCGGAAGACGCACAACGCAAACTACATGCGGAGAGACAGTGGGGAGTATACTGAGCCGAGCTGGGGACTGTCTGAGTATTATACGCAAATCTGCGAGCTATCAGCCATTGTTTGTGAGTTGAAGCCACAATTGATTTTATTAGTGTAATAAATTGTTCAAGCAATATTACACCAGGAGAGTGCGCCTCTCTTTTCTCTTGCCGTTTTAGTTTTTTACAGATCTTTACTGGGATCAGTTTCCCTTATGGAGAAGGCTGCCAGGAACTCCCAAATCTCCACTTTGGAACATTTATTTTTTATTTCTTGCTTGGACTTTATACAAGGACTGATTATATTTTATTGTGTTCAGGTATTTTCTCTGTTGACAGGATTAGTGTGTTATAGGTTCCTTCTGTTATATTTAAGTCCTTATAGAGTCATTTTTATTAGATTTTGTTCATTTTAGTGCTGTTTTATATTTTAGGTCTCTCTCTCTCTCTCTCTCTCTCTCTCTCTCTCTCTCTCTCTCTCTCTCTCTCTCTCTCTCTCTCTCTCTCTCTCTCTCCTCTCTCTCTCTCTCTCACTCTCTCTCTCTCTCTCTCTCTCTCTCTCTCTCTCTCTCTCTCTCCTCTCTCTCTCTCTCTCTCTCTCTCTATATAATATATATATATATGCAAATATAGCTGTATCCTGTGGAGGGTTTTTGTCACTTTTTTTACTCACCATAACTTAACTCAGTATTATGGAATATCTTATACTATATTAGTGAAAGCACTGTATGTTTGCCTGCCTGCCTGCATGCATGCATGCCTGCCTGCTGGATGTCCGGTGTCCCTAGCGGCAATCTCATTGGTCCCTTGGCCCGCCCGCCCCCGCACACCTCTCATTGGCCTCACACACTCACACCACCCCCTTGGCCCGCCCCCCACACCTCTCATTGGCCTGAGGCGGAGTGACGGCATCACCTCTTCCCCCTCCCCAGCGGCATCACCTCTTCCCCCTCCCCAGCGGCATCACCTCTTCCCCCTCCCCAGCGGCATCACCTCTTCCCCCTCCCCAGCGGCATCACCTCTTCCCCCTCCCCAGCGGCATCACCTCTTCCCCCTCCCCAGCGGCATCACCTCTTCCCCCTCCCCAGCGGCATCACCTCTTCCCCCTCCCCAGCGGCATCACCTCTTCCCCCTCCCCAGCGGCATCACCTCTTCCCCCTCCCCAGCGGCATCACCTCTTCCCCCTCCCCAGCGGCATCACCTCTTCCCCCTCCCCAGCGGCATCACCTCTCCCCCTCCCCAGCGGCATCACCTCTCCCCCCTCACCGCTCCAAATCACCTCTCCCCGCTCCAAATCACCTCTCCCCGCTCCAAATCACCTCTCCCCCCTCCCCGCTCCAAATCACCTCGCTTCCCGCAGCTGCCACGCGGCGCGTAAGATGGCGGACCCCCTTCCTCCCTCGCGGCGCGTAAGATGGCGGCGGCTGGAAGGACCCCCCTTCCTCCCTCGCGGCGCCGAGTCAGACGGTGGCGGCGCCCGGAAGTACAGGTAGGTGTCGCTCCCCACCTCCGGCGCCAAACGGAACTGAGAAAGGGCGCATTGTGTGTGTGTGTGTGTGTGTGTGTGTCACTGTCCACTGCCCCCCCCTCCTATCCACTGCCCCCCCCTCCTGTCCACTGACCCCCCCTCCTGTCCCCCCTCCTGTCCACTGCCCCCCCCCTCCTGTCCACTGCCCCCCCCCTCCTGTCCACTGCCCCCCCCCCCTCCTGTCCACTGCCCCCCCCCCCTCCTGTCCACTGCCCCCCCCCCCTCCTGTCCACTGCCCCCCCCCCCCTCCTGTCCACTGCCCCCCCCCCCCCCTCCTGTCCACTGCCCCCCCCCCCTCCTGTCCACTGCCCCCCCCCCTCCTGTCCACTGCCCCCCCCCCCTCCTGTCCACTGCCCCCCCCTCCTGTCCACTGCCCCCCCCCCTGTCCACTGCCCCCCCCCCTCCTGTCCACTGCCCCCCCCCCTCCTGTCCACTGCCCCCCCCCCCTCCTGTCCACTGCCCCCCCCCCCTCCTGTCCACTGCCCCCCCCCCCCCTCCTGTCCACTGCCCCCCCCCTCCTGTCCACTGCCCCCCCCTCCTGTCCACTGCCCCCCCCCCTCCTGTCCACTGCCCCCTCCCTCCTGTCCACTGCCCCCCCCCTCCTGTCCACTGCCCCCCCCCCCCCCTCCTGTCCACTGCCCCCCCCCCTCCTGTCCACTGCAGGAAATGCAGGGGGAGGAATCCATGCCTTTGAGGCGCCCCCCCCCTCCTGTCCACTGCCCCCCCTCCTGTCCACTGCCCCCCCCCCCCCTCCTGTCCACTGCCCCCCCCCCCCCCCTCCTGTCCACTGCCCCCCCCCCCCCCTCCTGTCCACTGCCCCCCCCCCTCCTGTCCACTGCCCCCCCTCCTGTCCACTGCCCCCCCCCCCTCCTGTCCACTGCCCCCCCCCCCCCCTCCTGTCCACTGCCCCCCCCCCCCCTCCTGTCCACTGCCCCCCCCCCTCCTGTCCACTGCCCCCCCCCCCTCCTGTCCACTGCCCCCCCCCTCCTGTCCACTGCCCCCCCCCTCCTGTCCACTGCCCCCTCCTGTCCACTGCCCCCCCCTGTCCACTGCCCCCCCCCCCTCCTGTCCACTGCCCCCCCCCTCCTGTCCACTGCCCCCCCCTCCTGTCCACTGCCCCCTCCCTCCTGTCCACTGCCCCCCCCCCTCCTGTCCACTGCCCCCCCCTCCTGTCCACTGCCCCCCCCCCCTCCTGTCCACTGCCCCCCCCCTCCTGTCCACTGCAGGAAATGCAGGGGGAGGAATCCATGCCTTTGAGGCGCCCCCCCCCTCCCTTTGACGCCCCCCCCCCCTCCCTTTGACGCCCCCCCCCCCTCCCTTTGACGCCCCCCCCCTCCCTTTGACGCCCCCCCCCCTCCCTTTGACGCCCCCCCCCCCTCCCTTTGACGCCCCCCCCCCTCCCTTTGACGCCCCCCCCCCTCCCTTTGACGCCCCCCCCTCCCTTTGACGCCCCCCCCCTCCCTTTGACCCCCCCCCCTCCCTTTGACCCCCCCCCCTCCCTTTGACCCCCCCCCCTCCCTTTGACGCCCCCCCCTGCCTTTGACGCCCCCCCCTGCCTTTGACGCCCCGCGCGCACACAAAGCCTGACTGACGCACGCACACACTGACTGAGGCACACACTGACTGTGTGTGCGTCAGTCAGTCTGTGTGTGTTTGTGTTTCTGCCTCAGACTCACTGACGCGCGAGCAAACACACAGTGACTGACGCACACACGCTACATGAAGCTGTAAAGGAGGGAGGGAGGGGGGGGACTGGATTGATGTGAATGGGGGACAAACAGAGAGAGGGGGGAGGAGAGAGAGGAACGGGAACATTACATCCCGGGCAACGCCGGGTCTCTCAGCTAGTATATATATATATATATATATAGACCTAAAATATAAAACAGCACTAAAATGAATGAATATATATATACACATACATACATACACACACACATATGGACTGTGTATATACACACACACATACACTGTATGTGTGACTGGGTTCTGACTAATATCTGCTTTATCTGAAGTGTGTGTATACACTGTATATGTGTTTCTATATATGAATTAAGTTGCAATAGCAGTGTTAATTCAAGGGTAAAAGGGGACGATAGACAGCACTCTGATAGTGTTAAATATATGCAATTGCAGGGTGCATGGAACAAAAGGGGACCCTTATTCCCCTGTATAGTACTAACAAATCTAAGTAAGTACCAGCACTCACTGTCTAATAGCTAAATGATGAAAACAGTTGTAATGCAGAATAAACATTTAATAATAAAATGAACCAGAAATAAATGAAATGTGTTTGCAGAAACCAGTATCATAAATGGGCATGTCACAAAGTGAGGGGTGGGGGGGGGGGGGGGGGGGGGGGGGGGAGGAAAAGGGGAAAAAACATGAAACACAAGGAATATACACAAAAAACAGAGAACAGAAAGTATGCTAGGGGGGCGACGTTTCGAGGGACTACCTCTTCATCTGGCCCATTCCCCCTGGTCCAAAAGGACAGAGAGGTACTTCCCTAAGCCTCCCTTCCCCTATACCTGGTCAAATCAGACACCCCTGAAAATAGATAGCAAACATATAGTGTAGGCTAAATACAGCTAAACAGCTAATAGCAGGGCAGCAAGAATCCACTAATGGTACAGTTAAAGCTGAACACAGCTTGCAAGAAAGCAGCTTGCAGATGAGCACCAGGAGTCCACACAGTCAGTGAAAGGTTAATGAGAAAAGTAAATGAAGTGATCAAACCCTCAGTGGCTCTGCTCCTTCAGCTGCTCGTGTGGAGTGCTCATTTGCAAGCTGCTTTCTTGCAAGCTGTGTTCAGCTTTAACTGTACCATTAGTGGATTCTTGCTGCCCTGCTATTAGCTGTTTAGCTGTATTTAGCCTACACTATATGTTTGCTATCTATTTTCAGGGGTGTCTGATTTGACCAGGTATAGGGGAAGGGAGGCTTAGGGAAGTACCTCTCGGTCCTTTTGGACCAGGGGGAATGGGCCAGATGAAGAGGTAGTCCCTCGAAACGTCGCCCCCCTAGCATACTTTCCGTTCTCCCGGTTTTTGTGTATATTCCTTGTGTTTCATGTTTTTTCCCCTCCCCCCCCCCCCCCCACCCACCCCTCACCCCTCACTTTGTGACATGCCCATTTATGATACTGGTTTCTGCAAACTCATTTCATTTATTTCTGGTTCATTTTATTATTAAATGTTTATTCTGCATTACAACTGTTTTCATCATTTAGCTATTAGACAGTGAGTGCTGGTACTTACGTAGATTTGTTAGCAGTGTTAATTCAGTTGCAATAGTGCAGAGTAAATGAGTACTTTGGACTAACAATTGATATTATAAGGAAAGCTTTCGAGAGTTCTCCTCCCTGCCTCGAGTGTGCCAGTTCTACATCTACATATGACGTTGGGATCTGACTGCAAACTTACAATAGATGCTGCCTTTTAGTCTTAAAATGTATTTCATGTGAAAGCACATCAGCTGTGTGTGGAAGGAAGGGGTGTGGTTACCAAAGCTCACACTGATTGGCTTATCCCTGGTGGTCATGGTATTTACACAAGTGCTTCTGGAACTTGTAGTTTATCTACCTGTAAATACTATACTATTTGAAGAGGTGCAGTACTACAACTCCCAGAAGCCACTGCAGAGAAAGGCGATCACATGAAAAGCAGCAATCTTAGGCCACGATAATAGTGCGCGTGACAGCGCGTGAGACGCGAACAAATACAGCAGCTCTATTGGGCTCGCCATAGTGCGCGCGCGCAAGAGCAACTGCGTGGCCGAATTTTAAAGAGACAAACTATTGTTTTTTTCACGCGACGACCGCGTCACGTGAACTGTTCAGCCAATGAGGGCGAACCAGTCTGGTGATGTAACAGCCACGTCTCCCCATCAGAGTGCAGGGATTGCTCGGGCCACAGGCGTGCGCGACTTCATGCGCTCCGTCGCGCACGCACCTGCAAGACGCCATGCGCTCCATCGCGCATGCGCCTGCACTGTAAACAAAGCCTTAAAACACAGACGCCAGGAGTTCATTTTTAGGCACTTGAACGACGAGGTGCTTGGGATTTTTCCACAACTGCCTGTGTGTATCAACAAAGTAGTTCATCATATACCCAATGAAGGACCCCGACAGGTTCAAAATCTTGTAACAGATCAATTACTTGTTGGTCCAATAAAAGGTATCATACCCCCTACTCCCTCTCCTTCCTTTGTTACTACATATAAATAAAGACTTCTTCTCCACAATGTACGTATCAACTGCATATGACCCAATTAATTAGATTTTGGCTTTATGGGCCAGTTATGATATTTTAATATAAAAATACTGCCTTCAAAAACTGAACTCAGTTCAAGTCTGTGAGACTGACTTCCAGGTCTAAGTGTATATTCATAGATTTGGGAGATTCCTGAGGCGCAACCTCCAAGGATCAAAATCAGTGTGATTATCTGGACCAGATAATGGTTATTGCAATGGAAATGTACTAATTTTTATGAGTAGGACTCCAGTGAAGCCTATGGGGACAAATCAGACAGGCCGACTCCAAATCAGTGAAACTCACAGTGAGAGTTGACGGGTCAGGGCAGTGGATGCCCCGTTTATTTGTGACAAGGCACTTATCAGGATCCAGCACCATCCTAAGTTAGGCTGCGCTTATCGTGCAGGCTACATTAACTGCGACGCGACTGGTGACGTCACCCTTCGCCGTTGCAAAAGTTGTAATTCAATTGTAGCAACGTTGCTGGCTGCAAGGGGCGGTGATGTCATGTTGTTATGTGATTGGCTTATTGCCGTCACGTGGTGCGGCCGTCACGGTAAAAATCAAATTAAATTGATTTCAGCGATTTTGGTAGCTGTGTCGCGCCTACTATAGGCGCACATGGCGGATTACATTTGTTTGTTTTGACGCGGTGCTGTAGCCGGGAATATAAGGGCGGCCTAAAATTTGAGTACTGGGAACCAAAAATAACATCTTGACTAATTACTTTAAATCATTAAAATGAGCGAGACTGCCTTCCAATCAGTGACATGGCTATATTGGCACCAGCTGCGAAATTATTTAGCTGGGCTCTAGCACTACCTTACACCACATTCAAGTATTATGGTAAAAATTCCAGTGATCATGCCTTGTTGTTAAATGTTGTTCCAATGAGACAGCGTGCCTGACAAATTCAAATTACTGCACTGCTTACTCTGCATGACCAAAAATATGTATTAATAATCATTATTATAATAATAAATCATTTTGTGTCATATTTCAGAGCGGGCTGCACCGAGTATTTATACTCAGTAACACTGAAGTCGTAAAATAAACCATGGGTGCTCAACTCCTGTCCTCAAGTGCCCCCTCCCCCAAACAGCTCAGGTTTTCAGGATATCCCTGCTTTGACTGAGCCACCAGTGCTGAAGCAGTGATATCCTAAAAAAAAAACCTGACCTGTTGGGTGGGGGCGCTTGAGGACTGGAGTTGAGCACCCCTGAAATAACCTACACGTTAAAACATAGATTCAGTACATTTTGCAGGCAACCCTTATGTTGGAGTTTGCTTTAATTTCAGGGTCTATCCAGAACTAAAGAGGTAAGTGGGATACATTTGCACTAGACAGAGCTTGTTGCCCTTTATAGCAAGATTTAGAGCATCCAGCCTCCTATATTCAAGCCCTTAAGGTAGTACTGTAGTGCTCTAAAGAGTACCATTACCTCCTTCTAAACAACAACACTTGAACATGTTTGAGATCAGGGATTTTAGAAAGTGCATCATACCAGGATCCTTATTTGCATCATCATGCCGAGAACTAATAACATGTTATAAAGTTTATATGTTACACTGTATAGCCATCCCTTAAATCCTGGCTCCCTTTCTTATTAAAGCCCCGCCTGCCAAACAAATGACAACAACATATTGGGTCGCAGCCCCTCGTGTCTCTGTGTGCAGGACTTCGATCTAACGGGAACCAGCGATTTATTCCGCGTGTTGCGATTCGTCCCCAGACCGGTGATCTACTGGGGAGTTTTCTTAAAAGGATTTATGGCCGGAGTTCGAAGAGTGCTGCAGAACATCTACTGCTGCTGTGTGAGTATTAATACCAGCGACACCCTACATCGCAACATTACAGGGGCAGAACAAACCTCAAAACAACATAAGCACCATTGCAATGATTAAGCTATTTGGATCTGGATCTTATTTACATTGGGTAAAAAGTGTGTGTGTGGTGTGTGTGTGTTACCCAATGTAAATAAGAAAAGGTTTATTTACTAGTATCTATTTGCAGATCAGTGAATGTGCAGTCAGCACACGCTCCTCTCAAACCCTTGTGCGCCCTTGAATTCCCTTATTTGAAGTACTCTGCCTTGGCACCTCCCTCCCATGCTCTCTGTGTCCAACCTCCCGGCTTCCGCCTCCTATTACTATCCCCAGCATCACGTCACCGCTGCTCTCCGCTGCCTATTATCCCTGGGAGAGCACAGTGTGAAAGATCAAACCCCTAGTGACACCAAAAGGAAAATAATTCACCTTACTGCAGCCTCCACAGCTTAATGATACTCTAAAACGCCTCTTATTAGGAGGTGAAGTATAAAAATCAGGAGCTGCTCTACATAGTATCCAATATGTGAATACTTTGATAATATTCTTACCTTTGCTATTAGAAACTATCAATTTATGTGCAAAGATACCTACAGTATTTGTCACAGTGAGAAATTCATAGATACACTGTTAATAAAAAATGTAATTCTGTAATATTATTGTGGTTGTATAGTAGATTAGATATCAGATTCATTTAAAAGGTGTATAATACAAGTTTGCAGTCTGATAATTAAACCATTTAGCATCTGAAATGTAAAAGAAATAAGTAAAAGACAACACTTACCATCCCTGAACAAAGGCTTATTACTGCAGTGTGATCTGATCTGGTGTTTACATGTCCACTGTAAAAACAGTGTCCAACATCACGGTCCTCACTGTAAAAGTTGCTTTGGTTGTCCCTAGGTTCTCCAAAGAGGATGACAGTGAAAAGTGGTGCAATAAATCCAGAGTTGGCTGTTAGATTGAAAATAAACTGCTGGCCAAAGGCTGAGAGTCTGTAGTGTGTCCTAGAAGAGGCCCAGGGGTCAGTGTCAGGGTTTGAATTAACACTCCTTTTTTTCCTTTTGAAGTGCATGTTGGTAGGAAAGGCTTCACCAAACTCATTCACTCGAGTGGGAGTCACTATTTCATATTCACCCAGCTTCTCTAGCAGTTTAGCTACAACAGTAAGATACACAGAGGCAGCATTATTGTAGCACAGCATTAAAACAGATCATATACATTTCCATGTATTCCTGCTTAACCCCCACCCCCTCCAAACCCCCCACCATCTTCAATATGTGAAACACAATCAGATTGCAGATGATGCTTCAAATTTAGTGCTCATTTATTTTACAACTTCTAAGTGTATGTAATATGAATATTGGAAAAGCAAACAGTGTATTGCAAAACAACAGCGGGAAATTCATTTTCTATTTACAGTTACATAGTAGATGAGGTTGAAAAAAGACATATGTCCATGGAGTTCAATCTATGTTGAATTAAGGCAACAGACACTCATCCTATATTTGCATTTACAGCATATTAATCCAAAGGAAGGCAAACATTCTTCTTTTAACACTGATCCTACATATCTGATGTCCCTAATTCAGTTCTCCCTGAATGGCTCTCAAGACCCACGGAGTGTGGAAAGTGTTACCTTGTCTTGGGTGCAGATGAGATTTTCTTGCTGTTGCTGCTACATTGAAGAAGTCCTCCAGTAATGTAACTAATCCCAGTACCCAAAAGACAAGATGCATGTTTGTCCGTAGGAAGCAGTCTTTGCTGTTCTCCCTCTTGCTCTGCTCCAAATCCTGTCCTATCCCCAGATTCTAAACTCCTGAATCAAGGGGACTAGCCCTTGAGTCTGCTTTAACATTCACCAGGGGGAGAGAGGTTCTCAGGAATCGCGCACCGCATATCAGACAAACCAGCATAGTGTATAGGAAGACAGAGGCTCAGAAACAGGCTCCTATTTGGTGTGCTTACTATTTTTTCTTTGCTTGAGTAACTGGAAGAATGCAGTCTCAGGAATAGCCAGGGAGGTGGGGCGTCCAAGGAGGTCTACGCCCAAGGGAGGAGCCAGCAGAGGGAATGTCAATTCGGAACTGCCTGTCTCACTACTAATAATTTAGTGTCAGATAAATGAGTGCTTCAGTATTAGGTGATAACTTTGTTTATTTGGACTAACAAGAGGTGTTTTAGGGCAAGCTTTCGAGAGTTCTGCCTCTTCCTCAGGTCAAGCGATACTAAGGTACAATGATTCCTAATACTAAACGGATAATGTGAATGACAACTAGCTGTGTTTTTTTTTTTTTTTTTAATGCGTGATTATAATCACAGGCACCACATTTTGTGATGCACTGCACGGATTTCTCATAGAGCCTTTCTCTGCCATTACAGTAATCAAAACTTTTCTAAACACTTTTTTGCTTGTATGGATTTAAGAAAGCTGTATGCAAAAATATCATTATTATTATTGTTATTTTTTTTCAAGTCATTGTTTGTTATATTCAAATATATATACGCACACCACAAACTTTATTTACACATACATACGTATGTATGTGTGTACATATACATGTGTGTGTGTGTATATATATATATATATATATATATATATATATATATATATATATATATATATATACATATACATATATATATATATATATATATATATATATATATATATATATATACACACACACACACATATATACACACACAGTTTGATAATCACAACAAATGGTTTATTGTGTCCAAAATGCACAAATATGGCCGACGTTTCGGTCGTCAGGGGTGTGTGTGAGACATTGCGTTGTCATGGCGACGTGGTGTCGTGACACCGCGTTCATGGCGACGCAGCGTCACGTGGTAGCCGGAGGAGATGCCGGCACTTACAGAGGCCCCGCGATTTCCTCCAGCCCTGGCAATCACCGTTTAAATGTTGTGGTGCGGGGCTCCGGTAACCGTGGGGCCAGGTGCAGTTGCACAGATGGCATCACCATCAAGCCGGCCCTGGGAAGCTTGAGACGCCCAGATGCCAGGCCGAGGAAGGAAGATACTACAATGTATAGTAAAAGTCGGCACTTAAGACTCACGGTTGGTTTTTGAAATGTAAATAAAAACCATCACCTTATGCTTGCAAAGACCATTGAGTGTCAAACATATATATATATATATATATATATATATATTGAGGTACGCCAGTACACCTAAGAAGAGCAATGGCGAGGTGCTCGGGTTGCATTATGTAGAGGTAGAGAGAAGGGACCAGCACACGCTATTTGTTACATTATGAAATCACAGATTTCTTTAGAAGACTTGGAAGTTTCGGTCCCAACAGGACCTTTATAAATAACCCGTATTTATTTAGCAATAAAACAGTTTATTATCATTTAACAAGTCGAGTGTGCTGGTTTTTGCTCTTTATGATATATATATATATATATACACACACACACACACACACACACACACACACATACACATACACATACACATACACAACATGAGCATGGTATAAAAGAATTCACCAGGAAAAAAAGTACAGTATTAAAAAAAAAAAAAGGAATCAATCATTTGTAGAAGCATACATTTCCCCCTAATAAACTCGGAGTCGCCAAGATAATGGATGGGCTCTTTAGCCAGCAGGAACTTCCATTCATTTATACTACTGCACAGCAAGCTGCTCCAGCTAATCTATCTCAAATATGTCAGCAAGTTATATAAAACTCAACTTTGTGCAGTAATCATAAGCATTATTTTGCAAATGGGTCACATTTTATGCATTTTTGAGAATGAGAAATTAGATTTATAGTAGCCTATAACAGTAACTCAGACAGTGATATTATTACTGTGGCTTCTTGAAATTTAATTTAAAGTGAATTGAAAGTGCTAAACATGCCTAAATAGATGTTTTACAGTTCCCCATGTTTCTACTACACTCCATCAAACACATTACAAAGCACATTGAGATATAAAATTGATGTACATTTTGAGGTCTATACTGTATAATAATAATAATAATAATAATAATAATAATAATAATGTATTACAAATAAGCCAGGCAACAAAATAGTCTTTATCTGTAGTACATATAAAAGATCTCAATTGCCATTTAGACTTACATATGTTGTTTTTCCAAATTATATTTATAGTCCCCTTGTAGGATTATTATATTCAATTAAGGGGTTAATGGACTCTAGAAGGGGTAACTACAGTGTAAAAGTTTCTCATCACATGAGTGGAGTTGCTGGGCAGAAAACCTTAGCCAAGCCCACTTTCTGGAAGGTGTTTATTTTGCCACCTGGTGCAGGGTATTGAGTATAATTAGGGCCGTTCCCACGGTAGGCATGGTGATGAGTGACAGACTGGGATACATATAGTAAAGAGAGGTTTCTGGGACTCAAGTTCCAGGGGGCTAAGAGGAGAGAGCCTCAGTGTATATAGTTAAGAAGTATATAGGTGTATAGAAAGGACCGTCCCTGTTTGTTATGTGGTAGATAAGGACAGTGCCCCTTCAAGATAGGGTCCCAAGATATGGCAAAGGTGTATCAGTATGTTCACAGAAGAGGAGGAAGGCACACTACAGAGGTCCCTGTGAGGAGTGAGTGCCATAGGATCAGCCCTAAAAGCAGATTCGTACCTGCCTCACATCTTAGTCTGTCTAGAAGTGGCAGTGCAGAAACAGGAATGGTGTGTAGACCCCCTAAAGTATTGAGTCAGCCAGGACCTAAGGAAAGAGCATAACAGACGTTATAGAGAACGGGGATGGTTCAATAATATGTCAGTAAAGTGCCTGCACTTCCTCAGTGTGTAAAGGGTGAGTGTCGGAGGATGCAACTTGTTAAGAGTATAGACTGCACAAATGAAACAGACAACAGTTCTGGCAATGTGTAATGTAACTGTATGAGAAGAAAAAGATTTAACTGATGCACACCATATAATCAAAGTACTTGCATAATTACCAGTGCTCTTGTGCTGAGGGGTAGCCTGCTGGAGACCCAAATAGTACCAGAAAACAAGAATGACACAAGGCACTTCAGATTTTAATGTACCATAAAGACGACACATCGCGCTATAAGCGGATCACGTTAGAAGGATACACTCAAAAGGTGGGCCTATGTCGTGTTCCAATGCAGTCAATTTAGAATATTAACCCTGAATTTGAAATATGAAATTAGAATTTAACAGATGAGTGTCCTATGCTAGCCAGACATGCGAATTCTCATCTTTTATGCTCCATTGACCTCTTTGGAAGATATCTGATAAGTGTTATGTGGTAACGTAAATTGAACTTTGCATGTTTTACAGCGAGTGATTACATTTTCTGACACATTTTGCTACAAAGGATTTTTATGTGCAAAGTGTGTTAAGTGCATATTTTTCTTAGTAAACAGAGACCACAGGTTCTGCAAATACATCTTGATATCTCTTTGGTGGTGGCAGCGAGTAAAGATATAAATATTGTAATGGATCAAAGAGGATATTATCAATTTCAATGACCTTATGGAAGTGAAAAGTGAATTAACTAGTATATTAATCGTTGTCACATACAGGTGCCGCTCATGACAAATGGTGGCATAGCGGTGGGATAATAATATTTATTTTTGTTAATGTTAGATCTTTTTTTTGTGGTTTTATGTTTATTCCTGTGGGACAAAATAAACACTAAAAAGTGAGTGACCTGTGTGAGTCTTGCGAGAGATCATAGCTCAGCACTGAGCAATGTCTTAGGAGTATTGTTTTATATAAAACTCTTGCTTTTCCTTCTCTAATGGAAAAACATACAGAGTAGCTGAGACAAGCGTTGCAAGATAACGATACAGAACAAGATGCTACCCATTGACAGGATGACCAAAACAGTCGGGCTGAGGGTGGTTTAGCCCTAGAAATTGCCCAAGGGTCAAGAAACCCCAAACGGTTAAATTCTGAGGACTGAAAAAGTTCTCACCTGCAAACTGCTCTCAAGCACCTGGGATGATGCAATGCTGTTGCAGCTCATTACCCAGTTTCAGCAAGAGGAGAGGCAGGCTGTAAGATCTGCAGCAAAGTGAGTGGATGTGAGATATGCTATGGATCTAAGGCACCACCTGCAATTTGCCAAGCTCCAGAGGGCATTTCCAGCACCAAGCAGCAGAGATTCCAGCCATTACAGACCCAGTATAGAGCATTTATGTAATCTGGAGAAAGATGGAGACCTACACACTTTTATGTGTGGGTTTGAAAAATCAGCAGGCAGCATCAGTTGCCCCGTGAAAGTTCAATCTGCTCAACTATCCGAGAAAATGCTTAAAAAGTCATGACTCGTTGGTACAACACCCAGAGAATATCGCTAAATATGTACCAGGCTATTCCTCTATTTGTCCAAAGGGTTGCGGCGAGCTGGCCTCTTTCCTACATATGTGGTGGTCCTGCCCTCTGGTCTAGGCCCTCTGGAGGCAAGTAAGATCCGGGCTTGGATGTTCCCCTAGATCCATGGCTGTTCCTATTAAACAAACCACTCCTAGACTTCACAAGTGCGGAAAACAAGCTAATAACCCATATTATCACTGCAGCAGGATGCGCTTTAGCAAGTCTTTGGAAACAGGATAAAGTACCACCAATCCCGGTTAGTAGAAACAAGGTGTGGTTTAGATGTACGATGGAAAAACTCACTAGTTTCCTGAACGATACATATGATAATTTTCAGAAGGTTTGGCTACCCTGGATAATGTACACAGGCAGCCAAAATGTAGCTTTAGGCTCTCTAAGCTTGTAATACCCCTAAACCAACCCTACTCCAGAGCTGGAGGACAAGCTGGCCGCTTCCTTTGGCCCATTTATATTTGTCAGGTTATGGAATCTTATATGTTCCGCTCCATCACTCCGGCTCCCCCAGAGACAGATCCCATAATGTGTGAGGAGGCCACCCCTGAACCCTTCCGCAAACCAATTTATGATATGTTTATGAAGCTCCACCTAAAAGCTGTTCTCCCCCGCCCCTTCCTCCTTTCTTTTCTTTTATGTACCCAATCCCCACCCCCTGATCACTCACCCAACAATGTTATATCTCTGTATTTTTCTGCATTAATACCTAATAAAAAATTTAAGTTGGAATTAAATAAATAAAGTGAATTAGCAACCTTTTGTTGAAGATCAACATCAATCTCATGTGGCAGTACTAAAAATGAAATGGTACCGAAGTAAAAGTGGTTAAAGATTCTGCACTCATACTATACAAGACAGATTTTATATACAAAAGTCCTAATGATGTCAATGAAGCCATGGCAGTTTGTCCGCCCAGAACACCGAAGTAGTAAAACACCTGAAGGGTTCTGTTTCCCCAAAATATTGGCATGTGTACCATTATCTCCAGTATATGAAATAATATGTCCCATATGAACTGAACTTTATAATGATTTGTCTGATATCACCACATTTCTTTTTAAACAAATGGTATGCTTGTAGTGTCTGGGTCCTTTACAAAAAATGGCCTGATGTCAGGACAAATGAGTTCCCCACCTCCTAATATTTCTATTTTGCCCATGTTTTGTTTCTGCCTTATTGCCCATATTTAATATGCCTCGCCATGCTCCAGAAGATTTTTGTCTTCTTCATTTGAATGAAGCTGAACTCCTTATTTAGGGAATCATCACAGCATATGGAATCGGGGATCCTGGCTCTATGCCCACCTATCTGGATCCATTCTCACTCTCATTCTTATATCACTGAGTGATCTGTCTCTTCTGCCAGCTCGATAACATTTTCCACAATGTGTACTTCCGGTTTCTCTTTACAGAGGGGTACAGTTTGCCATCTAGTGGACCTACTTAGAAATTGAGTGAATAGGCCACCAGATGGACAAAAGTCTCCTTCACACTGCTTTCACATGAACACATTACAAACATTTTAGTGACACACACCCAGCTTGCCCTGTCCCATCCCAACTCGAGTGTGTCTTCAAAATAGTGATGAAGAAGCTAGATTTTTAGGATATCGGCTTCCATGGAGTTTAATTAATCTTTGCTTTACGGCATTTGCGGTCAAGTGATAACCTCAGCAGTGATCAAATGACCGCTACTGGCTGATGTAATCGGAAGTGGAAAGCGGGACTCTTATCAATCATCATAAATTTCAACGTACTGTGGTTGGAATTATTTCATTCCATATAATGTTCAGCCATAGAATACTAATTTTTTTCTTTTTTTAGCTATAGTTTTGACATATTCTAAAATACTAAAATTTGACTTCCTTTCAGCTCTTCGAATGTATTGATAGCCACATATATGACATAATCACAAATGATTTACCAGTTCCCCCATTGACCTTAAATGTTTTCAGTATATCTGCAGGCACGGCAATGACCACTTTGATCCGTTACTACCAATGTCACCTTATTTTTTTTAGAGCTAAAGAAACCTTGCATTCATTTATCCCTGATTTTTCCCCCTCTGCAGTATGTGAACCGATATTACCCCTTCTGTGATATGTGAATCGAGGGTATCTTGGGACTGAAGCTGTTAAATCCGGATCACATAACAAAACTTTCCAGTGTTTCCTACAATTATGTTCGATCATCTTGTGTTTAGAATGATTCTTGGACTTTTCCCCCGTCCCCCATCATCACCCATACTTATGATAAAGTTAAGAGTTTGTCTCGGAGTGCTTTTAATCTTAGCACTACAGAACGCATCATAGTACAGAACTGACTTATTTAAATAAACACATGTAGGATATTGCTTGGTCTGCAGCTTTAAAATCTCTGCTTGCTGCGCAAAATTTGCATCAGAAGAACTATTGCTATGAATTTGCAAAAACTGATCCCTCCCTGACTAGGTATAAAATGATCAGATAATTAGTAGCTGTGAGCTTGGAGAAAGTTTTACATCAACCCTACTCTCACTGCTTGCAAAAAAAAGTTACATCTATAGTCTCCTATATTTAAGTCAAAGTAAAACTCCAATTAAAATTATTGGCATTCTTAGATTAGACAAACGCTTTAGAGAAAGATACGTCACCATTCCAAATGCAGATTATATCATCTATGAAGCGATACCAGACAAGAATATGGTCTATTACTTCGTAGTCAGTCAATAAATATTTTTGCTTCCCCCAACCCCTGTACAAATTTGCATATTAAGGTTCAAATGTTACTATCGCAGTACAGATTCAATTGCAAGTAATACTGCGTATCAAAAGTAAAATAATTATATGACATCTGACTGATATCACCCAGTTTCTTGGCTCCATTTCCTCTCTGAATGAGAAGAGTGAGCTGCTAGTTCTTGGGGATTTCAACTTCAATTGGCTTGACCCTAAAAACCACAAAATCCACACACAAATCAAGTCGCTTAACCTATCGCAACTCATTTCCCAACCCACATGAACAAACCTGAAATCGCACAACCATTCCTTGCTTGACTGGATTTCTCCTTAAATCCCAGCAGAATCCAATCCTCTGGCATCCTTCCTTACAATTTCAGTGACCATGCAATAGTGTACTGTGTAAGGAAAATTAAACCGCCCCAATCAAGCCCTAAAGTTCTCCTCACTAGAACATTTAGAAACTTTTACCCACAACAGTTTCTGGCTGACCTTACCAACTGCCCTTGGCACAGAATCGATTTAATTCCTGACCCTGATTCTGCGCTCGACTATTTCCAATCCGAGTGCTTAAAACTCTGTGATACCCATGCTCCGCTACGCAGAATAAGGGTACGGGGTGCCCACCTTTCATGGGTTACAACTGACCTTATTGCACTCTACCAGTTCAGGGATGCCTTGTGGAAAAGCCACAAAATAACTGGCACTACCAACGATCTCAATCACTACAGATGCCTGCGGAACATGTGCACAAGGCAAACAAGAGATGCAAAAGCACAATATTACTCTGACAATCTCCTCCAGATCAAACCCAGCTAACTTCTGGAAGGTTATCAAACAACATATTCCAGCCTTCTAACCATCAACACCCAAGTAATATCACTAAGGGCGATATTACTCTGACAAACCCCACCGACATTGCAAATGCATTCAATGATTACTTTGTGGGGTGTGCTACTAACTTATTAACGAATCGCAGCCCAAACCACAAACCTGAACTTCATCCTGGGAGTACCCCTATAGCCCCACCCCCTCCCAACACTGCCTACAATTTTCAATTTGGCCCAGTATCCAAAGAGGAGATTACACAAGCGCTTCTCAAATTAAAACTAAGCAGCCAATGTGGACCTGACTTACTACAATCTAGGTTCCTAAGACTTGGTGCCCCAGCAATTGCCAAACCAATTGCTTCCATAGTCAACTCTATCCTATCTGCAGGCCATATCCCTAAGACCTGGAAAGCTGCCAGAGTTGTCCCAATCTTCAAAAGTGGGGACAAAAACACTGTCTCAAACTACAGGCCAATCTCCCTTCTCCCAATCCTATCCAAAGTCATGGAAAAATGTGTCCACTCCCAATTAAGCGATTACTATAACAAGACAAATTTCCCTAGCCAATTCCAATCTGGCTTTCGCCCCAAAAACTCTACCGTAACTACCCTGCTAAAAGTTTGCAATGAAATCCAATGTGGAATGGAACGGGGTCAACTCACTAGTGCAGTATTCCTAGATTTTGCAAAGGCTTTTGATACTGTTGATCATGCTATCCTGCTCAACAAACTCCAGAGCTCTGGAATAGGGAAGCATGCTTTAAACTGGTTTCAGTCCTACCTATCAGGTAGATCCCAACATGTGTCCATCTCTAGCTCTAATTCTAACCCCCTGAATATCACCTGTGGCGTCCCGCAAGGCTCTGTTCTGGGGCCCCTACTCACCTCAGTGTTCATCAATGATCTTCCCACAGCTTGTCAGGAAGCCTCAATACACATGTATGCAGATGACACAATCCTATATGCACACAGCCATAGCCTCTCTGACCTTCAACACATACTTCAGTCTGACTTTTTCAGACTCGAAAACTGGATTTCCCAAAACAAACTGTTTTTAAACACTGACAAGACTGTAACAATGGTGTTTGGGACCAAGACAAATTTTTTAAAGATTCCAGCGACTGAGCTCCAGATTAGAACCAACACTAACACCACCATAACTCCTGTTACTAGTTTTAAATACCTGGCCATATGGTTTGACTCCCACTTAACATTCGGGATGCACATTGATACCCTGACAACCAAGACCTATGCCAAACTAGGGGTACTTTACAGGAACAAATCCTCCCTAAGTCTCCTGGTCAGAAAACGTATCGCACAGCAGATGCTAATGCCAATTATTGACTATGGAGACATAGTATATGGCTCAGCACCTCAAACCCACCTTAGCAAACTTGACACCCTCTACAATTCAATTTGTCGTTTTGTTCTCCAATGCAACTATAACACACATCACTGCGAAATGCTCAAAGAACTAGATTGGTCATCACTCGAGTCTAGGCGCAAAGTTCACCTTTCCTGTCTTGCCTTTAAATTCTTTATGGGCAAGCTACCCAGCTATCTGAACAAGCCCCTCACCCCTACCACATGCAGCACTTACAGTATCATCTGAGATTTCACAATATTAACATAGGAAAATGTTTCTTGGTAAGGTCACAATGTATGGATTTTTTATTAAAACAAGAATAAATATGTAAAAATAATTAAGACTTATATTTACTAAGTGGTGCTTCCCCAGAAGACAGTGTCTAGCGCTAGAAGAACAAGCTCCTCACCCTACCACATGCAGCACCTATCAACTGAGATCAGACTCCAAAAGACTGTTCATGGTCCCAAGGCTCAACAAAGTATCCGGGCGCTCCTCCTTCTCTTACCGTGCACCCCAAAACTGGAACAACCTACCAGAGACTCTTACATCCACCACCAGTCTAAGTTCTTTCAAATCTAAGGCTGTCACACATTTTAATCTTGTCTGTAACTGTTTCATACGCCCATAATATATATTATCTTTAACTCTGCATGCAATATCTTGTATATAATGTATACCCTGCTCATTATGCAACTGTATTTGTAACCATGTATTATTTGTCTTAACTCTGTGCCCAGGACATACTTGAAAATGAGAGGTAACTCTCAATGTATTACTTCCTGGTAAAATGTTTTATAAATAAATAAAAAATAAAAATCTAGAAAAACCAGAAGCATCAAATTATGCTCATACACATCAACAGATCTACTATCAAAAAAACATTGCGCTGCTGTTTTACTAAAGTTATGGCCATTCATTGAGAGAGAGCACACATCCAGGGTTACACACGTATTGATTTTCACATGATGTAAATTCAATATAATTCTTAATTTAAGAATTAAATGAAGTGAACTCTGATTTTAAAAAAAAGTCCACAACTTCAGACAGGGCCTCCAAAAGCAACCCTGTACACGATTTCATTTTAAAAAGTATGCATTTTCTGCAACAATCTAAAATCGAAGGTACAATGGAACATTCAAACATCAAAAAGGACTGTTTCCTCTTGGTTATTAAATCATTTGAGAAATAAAAATCCACCATTTTGATCATCAGAATCTCCATAGCATCTTAAGTTGTTTTTATATAGTGCACACCTGTGAGCACTTGACTTGTATATTTGACAAGTTACACAAAAATCTATTATAGCAGAATGTGTCAGAAATGTAGTCATTCTCAAAAGCGTGCAGAGGTCAATTAAAGCCGAAAGACAATTTCAAAAGTAGTGCAGTGCTTAGGTTACAGAAAAACTAAAACATACAGTACAATATATGCAGTTTCGGAAAATGGGGGAAAACAGGAAGTTGGAAACATTGAAATCCACGTGTGCAATAGACAAACACAACCTCTATGTTTAATTTCTAATTTGTATTACCAAATGCAGGGTTTATATACTAACTTTCCTTTAATTGAAAACAGCAAAAGCCCACCTTCTGGGTATATCCTTAACCCCTTTCATCAATCTCTAATAACACTTTTATGGGTAGAGGAGAAAAAAACTATTTGGTTTGAATAAAAGACTGCCTGGATATAGAAACACCTACCTAACATTATTTCTATAATACTTAGAAGAACGCCAGTTTCACTGTTGCGTCTGTATAATTAAAATACATGCATGGATAACAAATGTGATGTGTTTACTGCTGGGCTTAAGAGACAAATGGATATCTGTCCTTTGTAGCCTCATAATCATGAATTGTCTTGTATCATTCAATTCGTCTGACCGCAGATGTTACAAAGGTATATTCATTATCCTCGCGAATCGTTGTCAGACCCATGAAATGTTGTAGCCTAGTAAATTTATACAATCCTGTGGACTATCTTCCTGACAACACCCTCTTGGCATTGCCAGAACCCATAAGAATTCCTTTCAAGTTATATTAAAAGGTTTCGTGTTTATTTCTACTGTCAGAAAAGTGTGTTGACTCCCCAATTTCCTCAAACCAGACTTTGGCCTTAGATAACCTCATTTCTAGACAAACCCATAAAAGCCAGACAGGGTCAGTGGCCCGACCTATGAAAAAACTATACATATACTGTATTTTTAAGTTGCAACTTGTAACAAGTTAACTGTCTATGTCCCAGATTATTAAAATACTGAATATTTTCATGGTATTATCAGGACACTTGAAAACATTTGACACAATTTTGAGGAAAGGCTGTAAATTGAAATATTGAACAGCTTTATTACATTTGATACAGTTCTGGCACTGATTTACCCCCAAGTGAGAGCTATTATTCTGTAATATCCAATTTCATAGCTGTGCCATTTGCTAACTTCTAATACTGTGACTGTAGAACATATTATTTATTGGGCTATTTTAAGGGAATCGTTCATCATTTAAGAATTTGTTACTGTGCAATTTATTTGTGTTTGTCTTCCTTATGTATTTTATTCTGTGGTCTCCAAATGCTGAGCCTGGCAGTACAAATGGGAGCAGTAATTAAAACACATGTTAAACCCCAGATAGTACACAAAAAGGGGCAAACCGCAGATATTTACTCTTCCACTTCAATATAGGACTCAGCAGTAGAAAGAGTGGAGGGGAAGAGCTCCTCAGCCATGTCGGGAACAGCCATCGTCATGTGACAATTAGACTTTTCCTGCTTGCTCTTGCAACTTTATTGGAAAATGGGCTTTCTGCTCATTTTCCAGAGCAGATTGCGTTCAGTGCTCCTCTTCCATTCCCCCATCAGTGATGTCGCGATCAGGTGATCGCTCTCAGTAGCAATTATGTGATCGCGATGTGCCATAGGGGCTGTGTCATTCTGTTGCTGTGGCCCCTCCAATACTCAAAGGGTTAGTTTAGTTTAGCAATTGAGCCTGATTAAAATAGGGCAAATAAACCCATAGGGGCCTTTGTATAAAGTGTTGCACAGAAGAGTAATAAATGAATGCGTCTTGTTGCGCCAATATATAAAAATGTTATATACAGATAACCCCAGCACTAAAAAATTAAGATAAAATACAAGACTTCTGGCAAAAATAAAAAGGTGTATTGATAATTAAATGAAATGTTATATGCAGTCAAATGCAAGATATTCCATCTGAATACAACATGAGATGTAATCATAATAACTGATATTCTGAGCAACCAAAAGTTATCACTCAACTCTGAGAACCTTGGTGGTCTCGAACTTGTGTAGCTCACATACAAAGAAAATACATAATACTGTATATATATATATATATATATATATATATATATATACAGAGAACTAATAAAATATATGCAAGGCAAGGCCACTGAGTGAAGGATATATACAGGGAGTATAGATATATATATGCAGCAGAATAATCAGAACACAGTACTGTAACATTATAACTAGCATAGCACAAAGTACTTATATGTAATCACTCTACAATGCAAATGTAGAGATATCTACCACACAATGTGGTCCTGTCAGGACCGCACCTCCGGTCCCTGCGCCTTCCGACTTACCGGCGCCTACGTTCCGTCATGGTGGCACGTGCGGTCGCGTCCCCCGCTCCTCTGCTGGCTCACGCTCCGTCGGCGCGGCACTCCTGCTTTCCGGGGGCGTGCAGCGGGTCCCGTCCACGCGCACATCTCGGAGCATCACACTGCAGTCTCGGCATGCCCGTGGCACACGCGTGCACCATTTAAAGGCACCAGCACCTGTAATAAAGCTTGGACTATTCTCAGGGGGGATACACCTGTGCCACATCCAGCCTCAGCCTATTATCGCTCTACTTACATCTAGCCACCCTTCCCACTCTCCCTCAATGGTGCTCGCCTGTATATAATCTCATTCAGCCCTCTGGTTGTTGCTGACCATAGACCTTTCTATGCACCGTGCTCATTTGCAGCCTGAGTACCTGTCTTCGTTATTCCGAATTCCCGTTGTGACCCTGCTTGTACCTGACCTGTCTCTTCCTGTTTCCCTGGACCACGGCTTATTTAACGGACCTCTACGCTACCTCCACGACCACGGCTTACAGATCTCAACCATTCTATGCTCTCTAATCCACGACCACAGTTTACGGACCTCGACCATTCTACGCTCTTCAACTACGGACCATAGGCAAGTACCTGCTGCCCTCTCCATTCTCCTCTTCCTCTCCCTCTCCCTGGTTATATATCTTCCCCACCTCAGCCCAGCGGTTCAGTCCAGGTTGTAGTGAGCATCCGTGACAGGTCCAGGGCGGTCGAAAACTACTTATCTGTTATCACAAGTGCTACTTAGAGACCACCTCCAGAGATGAGTGATAACGTTTGGATGCTCCAGGAATATCAGCAGTTATGATTCTCTCTCAATTTGAACCCCAGAAAATGTCTTGGTCAGTGCTCCCACAGTGTCTCTCAATGAAAAGATAGTGAATATAATGAAGTGTGAATAATAGTGAAATACTGAACAAAGTAAGATATAAATATAATGTACATACATAAATAAATATACTGTGCACAAACCGTGATAGTGAATGTGATTTTGTAAACATACAACATTGTTTTTGCATGCGTGGCACTTGGAGCGGGAGGGCCGTGGCTCAAGTGTGGCCGTTATGGTGGCCACACGTGATCATGGCCCAGCACAGCGGGAATTTCCCATAAGGATTAACACAGCGGGGTCCCTGTATTTATACATGGCACATAACTTATGGCTCCATTGGCCTGTTCACAATGAAATTGCAGAGAGAGCATTTCTGCGAACTTCCTTATTTTTCTTATTTTCAGCAGCAATTATCTGCATCTGTTTACTTTTTTCTTTCTTTTCATCATGTCTGCAGTCGTAGATGGAGAGGTCTGTTTTGTCTGTTCCTCAATGCACAAGTTTTTCCCTTTTACTGATAAATTCCCTTTACAATCAACCATGTCAAAGATCCCTGTGATAAGTTTTGATTTGTAATGTTATACAGTGTAGCTACGTTTTCAGTCGAGCAAAGAAAGGAGTCTGCTTGGCTGCAGTCTTTGGGAATGATCAGTGTACTGTACATCTCAGTACTTGTAAACTCTTGAAGAAAGCAAAGGTCTCCTTATAATGTCACGACTGGTTTATGTGCGCCCTGCAGGGGATTCTTTTAAATGTTAAAATAAAATATTTGTTAACATGTTGAGCGGTGCATTTTGTAATCGGTGACAATGTATACTGTACAAACTTTATACAGCAAAAACATGAGTACGTCAAAAACTCTGACAATCTTCTTGGCCCATACAGGTTTCTCCAAGTCTGTGGCAGCCTGCTTAACATGACACATTGTTTAAAGCAGCAAAAGCCCTTGCACTACATGTTTTGTTTTTAGTTATAGGATTGAAGCAGGCTACCTGTGTTTATTTCAGCTCCGGGAACCCCCAGCTTCCCGAGATAGTTTCCTCTGTAGGGGGTGCTGGTATCTGTCTTCAGTTTAAATGTCCAGGTCATGCGTGCAAATGGGAAGCCACAGATGATGTCATGTCTTCCTATTGGCCCCTGGGACATTTGAAGCCGCTATTTCGTTAGCCCCACAAGCTCACGGCTTGCAGAGATACAGGCACACCCTACAGAGTATCTCAGGAAGCAAGGGGTTCCCGCAGCTGAAATTAAAACAGTTCAGCTCCGGAGACCCTCTGCTTAGAACCTAAAACTGAAAAGGAAAAAACATATAGTGCTAGGGGTTTTGTTACTTTAATCAGAATATATTTAGATTCTGGGTGTAGATACAAATAAGCACATTGAACACGTCACTTGTCACAGTTGGTTTAAAACAGCATTTGCGCAATGCTCCAGTTTACTGCACTCGTAGCTTGTACAGCCAAGTTTGGGTTAAATAAAAAAAGTAAAGAACCAACAGACACCCTTTAAGATGAGATGTTTCACCAGTATGAGCTTGAGAATTGGCCCTGCAGTCTTGATTTTGCAAACCACATACACAAACAATATACGCTGGATATAAAAAAGAAAATCTTGGCTTTACAAGCCGTGAATGCATAACGCTGAAGCTTTTGCTGTTTAATGTGTTTAAGTGTTTTTGTCTTAAAGGGAAATATAGAAATTGACAAGGACATGTTGGTGCATCTAATCTGTACACGATGTAGGCGTACATGTGCTTGGATACGATTTCCACTAACTATGACAAAATATTGATAATCATACATATATGTATATTTTAAAAAATAACTTTAAAAATCTGCCTGGATATAGAAATATGCTCATATCCTTATTTCTATAATACTTAGAATGGCGCCACCTTCGTTGTCACTTTTGTATAATTAATATGCACACGTAGATACTACTTTTACTCACACAACCAATAGGTTTGCATGAGAAAACAGATTCCTGCCTTTTGCAATCTCATACACCTGAAGTGTTTTGTGTCATTTAATTTGTATAATCGCATCTGTTACAAAGATTAATCTATAATTCTCGTGGAACAGGTGTCAACCCAATGATATCTTTATATTTAGTAAACTTACAAACTTTGGGGACTATTGTTTTAGCCGCACCCTCTGATATTCTGCAGGACACCCAAGAATTCCTTTCACGATACATTAGGAGGTTCCCATTTATTTCCCGTCAGAGAAGAATTGTGACGCAATATTTTAATCACAGTGACAAAACCAGACACCAACTCCAGATACTCTTATCACTAGATCAACACAAAACTAGACATTGTCAGCAGTTCGACCTGCCATAAAAATAATTAATGTATTTTTAAGGCAACCTCTGATGTGTCAGATTGATTAAAATAATTAATACCTCATTATATTATCGTCACATCTATGTTTATTTATCTTATGTGGTCTGGAAGTTGAAATAAATAAACAGAAGCATGCTCTCAATTTGGTGTCAGTGAGGAAGGGATTGTTATATACAGCATCTGTCTGTTTATCACCAGTGGAACAGCTGACGGATGATTTTTCAGGATGCAAATCTGGATCTGGCTAATAGTGCTTTTGCCCATTTTTGAAGCATAAAAAAATACAGGTTACAAAATACAATAAAATAAAGTACACATTACAATAAAATCAAATAATATCATAAAAAATCATCAAATCTATTGATTGTCACTGTGGTTATCTATGCCCTCAACATTACCCCCACCACACACACATTAATGGGCAATAGCCCTATTTGCCAGATCTGGCTAATAGCACTTCAGTCCATTCAAAAGCAATCAATGGCCACACTATCGTAAATAAAAGTAGTACTTACCCCAGACAGGGTGAAGGGCATCCTCATCCACGTCAGTGGCACCAACATCCAATAAAGGGCCAATGCCCAACCATTAAAACGCTATCTACTGCTCAGTAACCCCTTAATTAACTTAGCAGGTGGTAACCGCTATGTTAATTAAGGGGTTAACCCCACCTGCCAACCCTCCCCTGGGAAGCCTAACCACCCGGGCAACTACCCCTATCACCCTCTCCCTCAACCCCCATCACCACACACAGTAATGGGCAATAGCCCTATTAGCTTTTGCCCATTTGTGAAGCATAAAAAAACAACAATGAAATAAAATACACATTGCAATACAATAAAAACAAACACTAATAATTAAATAACTTGATTGTCCCTGTGGTTACCTATGCCCTCAACATGGGCACAGATTGCCACATTGGCAATCAATGGGCACCCTACTACCCTCGTTACCCACACCCTTTACCCCAACACACAGTAGTGGGTAATGGGGTAATGGGATTTAACCCCTTCATTGCCTTAGCAGTTACCCACTAAGGTAATGAAGCTTTGATTTTAGTTTATTTTTAGTACATAGGGTTGAAGCAGGAGGCCCTCGGAGCTTAACCGTATTAATTTCAGGTCTGGGGACCTCCTGCTTCCCTGCCCTGTGTCTATATGTCTACACCACGTACCACCATCCTTTTGGTCTAATTTAATTAGGGCAATCGAAGGGTTAATATACCAGACAGTGCTGCAGTTTAAGCGACTATATTGAGTATAGCATTTCTCTAGCCTATTTCACTAGCAGGATACCTGTGTGGCAGTCAAAGGGGTTTCTTTACTCACACCAGCCATGTGGGAGCTTCTCTGCATACTATGCCACACCAAGGTATTCTTAAGACTCTAAACATTATTTGTTAACGCTGGTGATACTATGCCATACACTTCTCAGGGTTATATACTACCACTATCCCCCGCGGGAATCCAGATTAGGCACATACAGTGCTGGGCTACCAGGCGACTAAGGGCTTTTATATATAGGATGCGGCCGTGCGTTCCTATGCGAACGTGCGTGCACGTGCCGCATGCTTTTCCTGTATATAGTGCCGGGAGCTGCAGGTAATGTGTATGTGTGTGTATATGTTGTTTGAGTGTAAGTGTAAGGGGAGTGTAAGTAAAAAGTAAAAAGTTGAATATTTTTTTTTTTTACTTCTGCAGTTATTTACCCCACACACACACATCCATCCATACAAACACGCACACATACATACATACACACATACACTTGAGCGCAGGCAGCGGCGCGAAAAGATGAATTTCTTCATCTTTGCCATTGTGTTTCGGCTCCCCTCTCCCTGCCGTGCGCGCGCGGCACATCTATAGAAAGGCTGACTAACGTCAGCCAACTAAAAATCCGCGCGTGCGCCCGCCACTATAAAACGGGCCTTACTCGGATCTGTCTGCCACTAGTGGATGCACCATTTCAAGGCTAAATTCCCTCCTAGGTCCCTTGCTGTGTTTGTTTTTGTTCACGTGTAATTGGCCACGTTGTCCTTACTAATCATTACCCTATTTTTACCACAACCTCATTAAAAGTTACTTTTTATACTAATTTTAATTACCTGTATATAGTCCGTTATGAGTGCTATCAAGTTGGGATCCTGTCCTATGTTGTGCTGCGTGTATTAACCCTTGTCACATATACAAGTCACATGCTCACAGGTGTGCTGTTCGTAACACGCAGATACAGATAATTTTTTTGGGGAAAAAACTTATTCCAGTTCCCAAAGACCCAGAACATTATAAAGGAGCAAAATATTCAATATCGGAAATGTGTTTTTTAATTTTTTAATAAATCTGTTCTGTAGTATTAGTATTAGTATTAGATAACACTAACTGCTTTTTTTTTTTAAATTGAACTCTTCATGCCATTTTAATGCGTTGTAATATAATGAGAATCGTTTGATTTTTATAGCAGGTTTTAGGCCACCTCACCAGCAGTGCAAGATTTTTGCAACACTTTCCTGTTTGGTGATAATATGTTGCAAATGTTCCCAACAGTTTGAGCAACGAACTGCAACAATACACAATGTTACCTTAGTAATATAGGGATAAATTGTAGCTGCTGAGTTACACTGACTGGAGGCTTGTCTAAAGCTAAAAGTCAGCAATTACATGGAAACAGGATCTTTGCCGACGAATCAGCAACTTAGGTAATTTGTTTTCAAAAAGGTATTCAAATGCTGCACATATTAAAACAAACAAACACATTTTTTTACACTGCCACGAGTAATGCTCCTAGGGCCACGTTCATTTTCAGTTGTAGAAATTTTCACAGTTCTATAATTGCACAATAGAAGGTTCGTTTATTGAGCAGATCATGTTATTCTTTATTTTTTTTTTTTATCAAAATAGCTACAGGTATGTACTCTAGTAGTAATGAAGATGTCAAATGGACATGTTTGCTTTTACTGTTGATAAAAAGTTCATAATGTTTTCTTATCTACTAATAGTTTTCAGCTGGGCGTGAGCAGTAAATCTAAAACTGCCAACAATAAAAGCAGCTCAGCAACAAAGGCTATCGCTGAATTTTCTCCCAGTCTGAATGTTCAAGTATTTGAAGTTGAATATTGAGTTTCAGTATTTTCCTTGCAATTACATTGTCACAAATGGCACACGTGTAAGCACGTGACTTTTATATGTGACCAGGGTAATAAACACAGCTATCTAGCTGATTCAATTTTCACCTGTGCTAGGTCCCTCAAATGAATAATATCTACTCTCACTCCTACACACAATATATATCTTTACTTGCTGCCACCACCAAGAGATATCAAGAATCACTTGCAGAGTCTTTGGTCCCTGTTTACTAAGAAAAATATGTACTTAACACAAAAATGTATTGTAGCAAAATGTGTCCGAAAATGTAATTTCTCTCTACAAAGCGTGCAAAGGTCAATTAGAGCCCAAAGTCATTGCTTATTAAAGTTTAGATTTAATATACAAAAATAGTACAGTGCTTAGGTTTTCAGAAAATTATTATTATAAGAACATACAGTACAATAAATGCAGACCGTTTCTTAAAAATAAAGGGAGTAAAATAGATTATCTAATACGTTATTGCATATTCTTCTAAAGGGGTCGTATGAGCATAAAAGATGACAATTCACGTGTCTGACATCAGAGCACACTTGTCAAATTCTAATTTTTATATTCCAAATGTAGAGTTTAAATCCTAAATCACCTTAATTGAAAACCCATCAATCTTCAGTGACATGTTTATGGCTAAAGGAAAAAAAAGGCTTTCTTTTGAATTTAAAAAGTGCTTGAATCTCCTCTTCAGGGGTCTTGAATGGGAACTGGAAAGTTTCTAGGAGTAGATTGAATCTGGGAGCAACAGCATGGGTACAGACTGTGGTATGATGTATGTTGGTGTTATTTTATGATTTTATTTATCTGATGTTGTTGTAATTGGTGGTACCCCCTTCCCCTTCCCTTCCATGGGGCAAAGCTGGTTTTCCAGGTGTTCCTACTCACATACAATATGGGGTTGGATGCAGGTGGGGACTGCTCCTCCAGAGGTGAACCGCACTACTGTCTTACTGGTGAAGTTACCGGCATTACTTCCTTGTTTTTAAAGGGGATTTAAATGGCTTTCCAATAGAAACAAAATCATAAAGGGAGCACTCACAAAATCACTTGTATCCTGCCACAGGTGAACATTGCTTCAACGTCCTGGGGGGGTTGAAACTGCTAGAGTAGAGGGAAAAAAACATGGTGGCACTCCACTGGTCTTGTGTCAAATCAATAGTGTGTTTATTATACAAACATATACGATCAACGTGTCTGTCCTATTCTTGGACCTTCATCAAGATATAGGTCCAACCGAAATGTTCATCGTATATGTTTGTATAATAAACACACTAATGATTTGACACAAGACCACTTGAGCGCCATTAAGATTTCTCTACTCATACAATAGAAAGCCACAACCAATGATGTTGCAACGTCCTATTGTTGATTTGGCAGCCAATTTGTTTCCCTCGGAGGGAGATTTATACCCAGTAACTTCACCAATATATACTGCATCTTGGGAACCAGGAGGTTGCCAAAGCTGAAAATAGTGTGGTTTGGTTTCGGGGGAACCTGGTCCCGCTCTGCAAAAAAAAAAATAGGGGCTAAAAAAAATGAGTAGGATGAACTTCTTCTTTAAGAGAGACTTGTGTTTTTTTTATTTTTTTTGTATTATCTCCCTTCTGTTCTTTATACAGTTGCTAGATCCAGGGTAGCCAACTCCAGATCTCAAGGGCCATAAACAGGTCAGGTAGTCAGGATAATAATAATAATACTACTACTAATAATAATAGCATGTTCTTGTATAGCGCTATTAGTTTTACGTAGCACTTTACAGAGACATTTTGCAGGCATAGGTCTCTGCCCCATGGAGCTTACAATCTATTTCAGCCACCCCTTCTCCCTGCTTCAGCAGAGGTGGCTCAATCAGTGGCTCAGTCGAAGCAAGGATCTCCTGAAAGCCTGACCTGTTGGTAGCCCTCGAGGACTGGAATTGGCTACCCCTGTGTTTGCTTATTAATTTTTTTTTTAAAACAACTTCAGACTTGCTGTTAATTATTAGATTAGCGTTTTCGAGATTCCAAGAGGTAGAGATGTCAAACAGACGTAACTCCAAAAAGTGTCACTATTTGTTCCCTTTCACAAAATGAAAACAAAACAAATATATGAAGACAAAAAGAATGATAAGGTAATAGTCTTGGTAAACAAAAATAAATACAATAAACACAATAATTTTGTTTTGGCGCTATATAAATAAAAACATACTATACAATACAACGATAAATAACCATAGTAATTTAAAACAGTCCACAGTCCAGTTAAAATTTGCTGCAGTGGAACTCCCTAATATAAATGTAAAATATACGTGCTTTTACTAGGCTCCTGTTACGCAAGTGACAAAGGTTTTGATACTAATTCAACAGGAGTATGTTGCTGACCTTGAAATATGTTAACATCTTTTAGTATTGATTTACAGTAGGATCATTGCAATGCTGAGATTACCTCCATATTTACAGAGTGGTGCTCATCCAGAGAATACCTTCACATGACTGGGTCATAAGGTGACATCTGGTGTTGTCTAGCCTACTAGATATGCCCCGATATGTTTCCAAGGCAAGACTCATGCTACCTGTCAAAGGGGTGGTTTATTCAGTAGGAGGCTTCGTGTGTGTCTCTGCGTCTGGCCTTGCTGCTCTTTGACTCCTCAGTGTTCACTTCCCCTTTCCAGAGCACTTCTTATGACGCTTGAATAAAGTGTCTCAGACGTCCACATTCTTTTGATGCTGACAGAAAGTGATCACATCTGAAAACGTCAGTCTTTTTCCCCATCCTGGCATATAAGATGTTACTAATATCTGTCGGATGATAGGACTATTTTTTGTGATTTATGTTTAAGCTGTAAATTTTGGATCAGTTTTGTCAAATAAAATGAGTCACCCTAAGGGCTTAATTGTATATATATGTATGTATGTATGTATATCTTTATTTATATAGTGCCATTAATGTAAATAGCGCTTCACAGCAGTAATACATGTGACAATCTATAAATAAATAATACAAATAACACATAATGGGAAGAAGTGCTTCAGACATAAAAGTGACATTTAGGAAAATTAGTCCCTGCCCCAAAGAGCTTACAATCTAATTGGTATCAACATCTTTCTCCTGTTTTGTTTCAGACTTATCAAAAAGAAATTACTCTGTGCGCTTTAATTCCCATTGGAAAGTGGAGCAAAACCTGATGCAAAAGTGTGATAGATGAGGCCTGAAAAGATGAAAGGACATATTTATTAAGCAGTGCTATTCCATAAGGCACCTCTTGGCACTGTCACCTCACCCCCACCAGTTCAATTGAATGTGCCATAAGGTGACTTTAAGCATCAGAAGGGGTCTTAGGCTAAGGTCCCGGTAACTCAGCTGCAACGCGGCGCCCGCGAGATTGGCGGCGCGTGCAGCCGATTACCTGGTCTGCAGGGAGCTGCAGGAAGAGAGACCGGGGGGGACGTGACGGGGCGCGGCCATGACGTTACCTGGCAGGTTCGCCCTTATTGGCTGAACCGCCGGGGGGAGTGCCGTATCGCTCGACGCGAGTCCTGCTCTCAATTCTATTGAGAGCAGGAGCAGCTCTCGCCTCAGCGCTGCGGCCCCCCCTCGCAGCGGGCCCGGCGCCATTGAGGGAAGGGCTCTCGTGCGTGCAGCGTCCGCCACAGCGGACGCTGTAGTAGGCAGTGGGATCAAGCCCTTATGGAAAAGCGACGCTTCGGAAATATGGTCGGCAAAAGCTATAATTTGTTTCAACAGTTTCTTACTGTGCAATGTGATCGGATCAATCCAGGAAAGCATGTTTTAAAAATCAGAAGGACATAGTTTTTAAACTTGTACACACATCCTAAAAAGGAGAGAGCGCAAAGGAAGAATGTATAAGCATATAACAAAAATAAGGAAAAACATTGTCCACGTCACTGTCCAGTATTCAGACCCAGTTGGGATACCTGCCCAGCTGCCTGCTCAGCCTACCTCCGCGGCAGTCCGGTCAGAGTCGCAGTGTGTTCCTGGAAAACCAGCTCTCTCCATGTGTCGTGTGTTTCGAGACTCGTGTGAATCAAGAATATCGTATTGATGTCACAAAATGTGACGTTGATACTCTGATCTCTCTAGTTGGAGGTAGAAATGGTTTTATTTGTATGCACATTTGCTCCATCTCCCCAAACAACCCTACATCATTTACAGCAGGCCATGGGCCCAGTGTTGTACCGAGAACCTATTAAATATCTGACTACTTGTCTTGTATAAAAGGGACACTATGGATGTTTTGAATTCACTTCAAGATTTTGTTTTGTGTCAAGGATTTTGTGTGGTCACTTTAGATATCACGCCATTGTACACTTGGATCAACCACCAGGATGGTTTACGGGCTCTGGCACATTACCACTTTCAGAACATATGTGCATTTTGGTTAGCATTATATTTATTTTGGAACATAATTGTTTTACTTTTGCGGGTTGTTTTATAGACAGATTTGTGGTACAGCAATGGACTCACGGTTTTCCCCCAAATGATGTGGGGTTCTTGAGGGGGCTTTGGGATGAAGTATACATGGACTATGGATCCATATAGTATGTCTGTGCACAGGTTTATAAATGTCATAGTTATCTGTTCAGGATTGATGGAGGAACGTCATTTATTTGTTGACTATTTCAATTGTAATGTAGTCAACTTTATTTATTGATATACAGCAAATATGATCAATTACATTTGTTGGACTTTGAACGGGATAAGTTAGAGAATCCAGGTCACATGTTGTGTGACATCACTGCACTATAGTGAAAACACATGACACAAGGGCTAAGTTGGTGTTCCAGGAACACGCTGCAATTGTCGAATTCATAAATGTTCGACAATAACCTATGCTTCCCACCAAGGGATCCTGTAAACAACCAATGGGCATTTTCTTTCATACTTTGTGTCTACTAAATGAGCTATAAAAGAAAACAACTATAACATTTAGGGTGGATTACAATCAGTGTAACGGCACTTGTGATGAAGGCGGTACTAGTGTCAGACCCAACAGGATTAGAATTTGGAGCTAGTTGAATAGCCGCCTAAGTGGGCAAGCATACATTATATCTTTAGGTTGATGTTTAAAAAGTCTGTTTCCATTTGTGTCACTTTTCTTTAAAGTATTCCAGTGGATGTGCACAATCCTTTCTACGCTTGTGTCTGTAAGCAATTTGACGAATGGGCACTGGAGCAGCTATGGGAAGGGTGTGTTAGTCCCAATATTATAATAGGAACACGTAATTTGCAATTCGCAATTGCTGCGGTTTCCACTACATCTGGCAAGTCTCCGGTGGCGTTGAGTTCTGTGCCTAAGGCTGGGGTGCTGAACTCCCCAACAGCTCAGGTTTTCAGGATATCCCTTGCTTCAGGCTTTGACTGAGCCTCTGATTGAACTACCTTTGCTGAAGCAGTGACCAATTGAGCCACCTATGCTGAAGCAGGGATATCCTGAAAAACGGACCTGTTGGGGGGGATTGAGGACTGGAGTTGAGCACGCCTGCCCTAAACATCAGCATCAGATGTAAGAAACTCACTATATTTATGTAACAGAATCATTGCATACCACCTGAACCGGATCCATATCGCCTTGTGTAACGTATCGTAACTACTTATAATCTATCTATCCTATCTATCTTGCATAGTTTATACACAGAGCGAACCTTGCTCCTATGAGCTATATTACCACATCATCCTCCATTGAAAGTGTTTGTATGTTTAAAACACCCAACTACCTATGAATTACGATACCTTTTTTCAAGTATATGTAAATGCTCCCCCATAAATCTGGATTTCAGATAAAGAAGAAAGCAAAGACAAACATTGTATTTCATTAAAGTTAGGTGAGAGCTGAGCGTCCAAAATTGTCGCTTTTTAAAAGAATCTGTAAAGAACGCAAAGATTCCAGAGTAAGTGACACAGTGAATGTATAGTCACAGTAAATAGGATTATTTGTATTTTTTAATATAATTCTGCGTTTGGTTTGAAACCTCAGAATGGAAACATTTCATGGGGTATTTGGGGGTTTGAGTTACATAATCAGCATACTGTCTTTTGATTTCATCTTGAGAATGTTACACAACTGCACTTACCTTGTTTCTGTCCTTTTTGTAAGCAAAAACATATGCTGGCTTCACCATTTTAACTCCTTCAGTCCCGAGGGAGGCTGCAGTGCTTTGCCTCTCTAGGACTGAAAGAGTAAGGTACAACAAGCACAGCAGAAGGTTGACCTTTGGAGGGGGTTCTCAACTCAAGTCCTCAAGACCCTCCAAACAGGTCAGGCTTTAAGGATATCCCTGTTCCAGCACAGGTGGTTCAATCAGTGGCTCAGTCAAAGAAGCAGGGACTGATTGAGCCACCTGTACTGAAGCTGGGACTGATTGAGCTACCTGTGCTGAAGCAGGGACTGATTGAGCCACCTGTGCTGAAGCAGGGAGTGATTAAGCCATATGTGCTGAAGCAGTGGCTGATTAAGTCATATGTGCTAGCCATGGATATCCTGAAAACCTGGCCTGTTGGGGATTCTTCATGACTGGAGTTGAGAACCCCTGATTTACGGACAAGGGCATAACTACACTACCACGGGAAGGTGGGCACTGAAAGTTGGGCATGGCCAGAACCCAACCTCCGTGTCAGACTGCCATCTCATTTGTTTTCTGCGGAGCCCTCATGCCAAGCCCCCCTTCCCCCAGCGGTGTACCCAGAAATTGGGCCCAACTTCTGCATTCGCCTGCTTTGCCCCAGATTTCCACCGATGCGAGATCAAGACCTCATCCACCCCACCAGGCAAGGTAAGAGGGTGGTGGTGGGGGGTGGGTGGGAAGGAGGGACTGAGTGAAAGAGAGGGGGGTGGAGTGTGAGAGGAGTGGAAATTGAGTGTGAGAGAGTTGGATGTAGGGGTAAGATTGAGAGCGTTACAGAGGGGGGTCAGTGAGAGAGTTAGGCTGTGCTTACAGTGCCGGCGACGCTGACGTCAAGCTGCAGTCGCTGGAAAACTCAAATTGAAGTGACTCACCAAGCCATCGCGTCACACATACTATAAGCGCACGTGATGGCGTCAATACATTTGTTTTGACGCGATGTCGCATTGCTGTCGCCGGCACTATGAGTGTGGCCCAAGGCCGCGGTCCCAGTGCTCGTGTGCTGCGCGAACAAGCACCGCCCCTCAATGGGGCTGGGCCCAGTATGCACCTTCGCGCGGAATGTGCCGCCGCCGCCGCGCTGTACAACAAGTTTTTCCAAAGACATTCAAATTGTATTTACAATTTGCGACGGAGGGTTGGCCACGCCCCGCTGGCTGTTCATCCAATGAGGGTGTACCAGCTGCATGAGGTCAGGGCCACGCCCTTCGAAAACCCCAGCCACGCCCCCCGCCGCAATCTCCTGCATCTTCTCCCAGATTGCAGTAAAGTGCTGTGCACGAGCCGCTCCCCCCGCCGGATGCGTGTGCTACAGTGCACACTGGGACCGCGGCCTCAGAGCAAGAGAGGCTGCAGCCATGCTGCTGCTGACCATGCTCATGCTTGAGAGTGATGTCACCAACTCTCCAAGCATGAACGCTCGGCTGTCCTGCAATAATTTGAGAGCAGAAGAGGGGGGACGACGACGACGTGGCTATTAAGGGAGGGGGTGTGTAATTGGCTGGATTGTGTGTGTGTGTGTGTGTGTGTGTGTCTGGCTTTCCGTCCAATCTCAGACCTCCCCCTCCCCCCCTACTCCATCCCTCCTGGCGAATCTCCACGCTGATAGGTCACAGAACGGTCACATGACCATTCTCAGTGCTGAGCTTTGGAGAGCGTATGGGTATGAGTGTGGATGTATTGATTGGATGTAATTGAACTGAGTTCGCCAAGCGCGCTCAGAGGCAGCGTGGCCGCAGCCCTCGAAAGGATGGAAAGTGAGAGAGGAGGGGGGGGGGTAATAGAGTTTGGGAGGAGAGGGGTTTAGTTAGAGAGGAGGGGGACAGTTAGAAACTATAGGAGAGTTAGATTCTGGGTGGCGGGGAGAGTTAGAGAGAATGGGGGAAGAGTGTGATAGAGGGGAGAGCTTTACAAATATTTGGCAGGGGGGCCCAAAAATTGTACTTACAGCATTGCCTACGTGTTGTAAAAACTCATGTCAGGAGAGAGGTTCAGCCGGGAACTGTCATATTCATGGTGGTGCAGCATTAATGATAATAATCTACTACAGTATTCTGCTTTGCGAATTACTTTAAGAATTATGATCTAACCAACTATAGGCTGTGGAAACACATGGGTGCTCCAAATAACGCTATGATGACTTCCCAGGTAGTGAAAAGGGCTTTTTTTCTATAATAAATTAAAAAAAACAAAACAAATTAACACTTTTTTTTTAATATTTTGTTATTCAACCTCAGTAACACATAACATATGAGGTTTAAATGGTTAATAAATAAATGATGTGTGATGTGCTTGCTAAGGTAACTTACAGAAACTTGCCCTCAAGTTATAAAAGGATCATCATTAAAGGGAATAAATGATGTTCTCTGTTAATCCCCATGTAGTTTTGCTTACACAGTAATATATATATATTTTTTATAAATTTAAATTTTTTGTTGATTTTGTTGTGCCGGAGATTATTTACTTTGAGAGGAATGCAGATTAAAGCGATGTTGTCAGTGACCGGTAGATAAATGATGTAGCAGATGCCCTCCCCGTTTTCCTTCTGTAGGTTGATGTCAACTAAGGACATGCAATGTTTTTTTAATTAATCTCTCATCTGTGAAACTTTCCTTATAGAGATCAAAATGTTGGTGCATTCCAACTTTAAATACCGCTCCCCGCACAATCAATCAAATATTCAGATCTCTCCAATGTGGAAAGGCTACTTTTCCTGTTACATAGTAGATGAGGTTGAAAAAAGACATACGTCCACGAAGTTGAAACTATGCTAAATTTAGGCGACAGATACTATATTTGTACTTACAGTATATTATAGGTTATTAGACCAATTTCAGCATTTGTTCATTGCCTCGTTTGCAGTGGTAGGATATGTCAGCTATGTTGAAATCCCAGCCTAATAACTAAAACATTGGCGCTTCTTGTGCGAAAGTGAGAGAAAATATTTTTTATTTTCACTGGCGGAATCGGAGCTTTCGGGTTTTCCAAAGCGTGAGCATTTCAGTCTTATTACAGGAAATCTTCTGGACCATTTTCTGGACAAATATGACCACCTGCTAATTCACTGCAGGAAAGCCATATATTAAAGGGTACATTATATTGATGTGCAATGTTTCCATTATTTATTGGCTCAGCACTGGACATTGTTCTCTCCCAAAAAAATGCTGAGTACAGTGAAGTTAAATATTTCTTTAACTAGGTAGAGTCCAAGTAGTAAGACTGAGGGGGTCGTACTCTGGAAGACCACCTGGTTCAAGTAAACATGTGGAGGTGGATTGCTGCTAAGGCAGCCCAGTACAGTATCTGCTGTGCTAAATCTTCATGCCCGGTTTGTGACTCTATATGAAATGCTTGAACGAACTCTCTTTGTTTTCTTTAGGCGTGGATAGAGAACAAGTTCTCCAGTGTCCCTCCAAATGCATACCATAGGGCAAGCTTGTCCAAATACGTTGGCTTGTAACAGGGCCAAAGAAATGTCACAGGTTGGGAGCAGTTGTTTCGGTATACGTAATGCAGCCGTTACATTTCAGGGCATGGTTACTTGATTTAGGTCATACAATTGATTCAAACGTTGTACTTTTTTTGAGTGATATTATCAAATATTAACTGAAATGTCAAGTATATAAATGTTTTGCAAGGGCTAAAGTAATTAGGAATAAATTGATGCCATTAAGAAATGGTCATGGAATGGTAGCCATACTTGGCAGGATTGTGGTTTAGACGTGGTCAGTTAAAGATTGGCCTTTATCTTTTACTGACCAAGTAAGATACTTTATCTGAGATAAATTACCTGATTATATTCCAAATGGTAAAATATGGGTATCGTTTAAAGGGGAGATTCCACATAACAGACAAGAAAAGCTTTTAAAAAAAAACGTAACAATGTAATCGACTTTCAGGTTCAAAATAAATATGTCTCTAATTTATTTGATGTAATTTAATGTGTGCCTTTCTTTTATCTCATTGGCTATTGATGGCAGCATAATTAGTTTAAACAAAACAACAAGGGAAACTGGTCTAGATAAGCAATGTGCCTGTCTTATAGCACAAGAGGTTAGGTAAAGACCATAAAATCCCACCCAAAGCATGTAGTTACTACGGAGACATTAAAATTTTACCCACAATTAACCCACTGCCACTAGTTCACTTTGCTCCTAGGATGGACTTTGTTTGTTTGTTTGTATGTATGCCTTTATTTATATAGCGCCATTAATGTAAACAGCGCTTCACAGCAGTAATACACGTGACAATCATATAGATAACAAATATTATAAATAACACATAGAAGGGAGAAGTGCTTCAGACATAAAAGTAACATATAGGAACAGGAGTCCCTGCTCCGAAGAGCTTACAATCTAATTAGTTGGTAGGAAGGATGTACATAGACAGGAGGAGGGCGTTCTGGTGAGCGCATCTGCAAGGGGCCAAGGTTTATATATGTGGTGTAAAACCATCACACATAAAGCTACTCATATGCTTCCTTAAGCAGGTGTGTTTTAAGATGGGTCTCAAAGGTGCATAGAGAGGGTTCTTGTCAGATATTGAGAGGAAGGGCATTCTAGAGGTGTTGGGCAGTCAGTAAGAAAGGTTTAAGGCGGGAGAGGGCTTTAGATACAAAAAGGGTAGAGAGAAGACATCCTTGAGCAGAAAGCAAGAGTCGGTATGGTGTATAAAGAGAAATTATGGCTGAGATGTAAGGAGGAGCAGAAGAGTGTAAAGCTTTTGGCTATTGTCCCACACCTACAGTTACTCCTACCACCCGGTGTGACCAAGCAATACATCTACAGCACTTATTCCCTAACCTGCTGTCTCTGTAAGTTTCCCATCATACCTCTTGATTGTAAGCTCTTCGGGGCAGGGATTTCCTTTCCTATTGTCTGATTTTGCTGCGATTAATGTATTATTATAATTCCATGTACTGTATTCATGGTGAAGTGCTGAGTACACTTTTGGCGCTATATAAATAAAGACATACATACAGCTTTAAAAGTGAGCAGGAGAATTGAGTGTGTGATACGTAATTTGATAGGAAGCTAGGAGAGTGATTTGAGCAGGGGAGACGCTGAGACAGATTTAGGAAAGAGTAGCGTGATTCTGGCAGCAGCATTTAGGATAGATTGTAGGTGAGAGGCAGGAAGGCCGGACAGCAGGAGGTTACAGTAGTCGAGACGGGAGAGAATCAGGGTCTGTGTCAGAGTTTTTGCAGTCGAGCAACAGAGGAAAGTGAGTATCTTTGTAGTACTGCGGAGGAAAAGATTTAAAGATCCCTGGTCTGTCACAAAACAGTGCAGCTTTAACCTTGATGGACACAAGTTAGCAAGACCTATGCAACCACGTAGGACATCTGAAGAAGCACAAGTGCGAAACGCGTAGAGGTTACATAACGTGTCGACAGCCACAGTGTTGGAAGCCAGTTTGATTTCAAGAGATGTTGTCTACCTAGTTGACAGTGATCGTTCTCCGGAGTTTACCATCTTTACATCCCATCTTCCCCACGTTCCACGTGCAGCCAGCACAATATCATCTATATTGTAAGTTCTTTTATGTACAATGTTTTCATGATTAAACATGAATACATATATGTTTTATACATTGTTTTTAATGTGTATTTCAATATATATATATATATATATATATATATATATAATTTCATACTGGTATTTGTATTTTCTCTATTTCAAGTAGGCAATTTATAACTTATTACCAATATTGTATTAGAATACTGATGTTCAAGGAGTTAACATATCTTATGAAAATATACTGTGCAAAGATTTGAATCACATTTTTACTACACCCTTTGAAGTGTCAAGACAGAAATTGAGTGGACATGTCAGATTACTACGAAAATGATTGCCCATTGGCGTGCACTTTTATTTCAGTTAAAATGACTGGACATTGTTCAGTTATAAACACTTATTGAGCTCATTCCAGGGCAATAGCTCATATATTCCGCCATTTACTAATTATTGGATTTTTGCATTTATTATCCAAATCTCAGAAGCCACTAGTGCATTTTCACCTGGAAATGATTAATATTCTCATCAACAGATGAATTTATCAAGATTGTCAGCAACCTTGGAATGAACCATAAGTTCCCGAAAGGATAACAAATAATTTTTAATGGCGGCCCCTCTTTCGGAAGGGGTAAAGCTTAAGCAGATGCCTGAACTTTGAGCTTTGCAATCAGATGTGTGTCATTTCAAAACAGTGCGCATTTGTCAATACTGTAAAATGAGAACTACATTTTAATTTAGATGTAACCGAATCTCCACTTAATATATTAAAATCACTTTGATTAATCCCAGACCTTATTTTACTATCCCCTTTCTGTGAATTGTATTTTCATGAGGTAACTACTCACACACATACTGTCTCGGAGTCCTGGGATACAGTAAATAAGGCAGTATCAGAATTTGGCTCTGGCTTACCTTGTGTCCAAGCCTCCTAACTGTTGAAGGGCTCAGACATTATACAGCCCAGGAATCCCTCTATATACGGAACAGATACGTTCCGAAAAATTTGCCTCTTAAGCAAATGGAATCCTATTTTCCCATTGACTTCCATTATATAACTGGAGATGGGTTCCTATGGAAAAAAAAAATTCAGACACAATAAATAATAAAATGACAATTAAGAATGCAGCAAATCGTTTTTAAGTACATATTTAAAGGAGCATTGATAATAAAATATGAATAATTATGGTTATAATAAGTTTTTTTTTAAAAAGTTATGAATACTGTACTTACCAGAAACTGGTGATCGCCGTGTGAGGTGGTGGTAGTGCAGGGAGATTTGGTGGAATGGGGGTTACTTGGAGGGACTCATGCCCTCCCCCCAAATGTATAATTTAGAGATTAAAAATGAAAGTGAATTTAACATTCTGTATATTGAATGTTTTCCTTAATTTATAAATTACGTTGTAGCGAAATTCTATATATCGAGGGATGCCTGCATGTGGCTTCACTTCTGGAAAAGTAACCGTTTGAATGCCCCAACATGTACCTCGCACATCATAAGCGCCAATACTCTAGGGTCAGTGTTGGATTAAAAAAAATAATGTGTCCCCTGGGCACTTACCTGGTGCCGCCCTCCTCCTCGAGTGCCACGCCGTCCTGTTGCCTTGGCAACATGACACTATGTGAAGTCAGGTTGGCGACCGCGCATGCGCGATTGGTGCTTTAAGTCAGTGATGCGCAAAGTGGGGGCGTGAGATTACCGGCGGGGGCCGTGGGGTTTACAGAGGCCCCGCGCGCTTCCTGAAGGCACTTAAATTAAGTGCTGGGCGAGCTGCAGACCCTCTGTAAACAATACTTACCTTGATTCAGCCGGCATCTGGAGACGCGTCGCCATGTCAAAGCAGCGTCAAATGACGCCGCAGGGTCATGTGACGTCACGTTGCTATGGCAATGTGACATCATGACGCCCAGATGCCGGGAATAAAGGTAAGGAGGGGGAGGGAGGGGGGCATGCGGAAAGGAGGACATCCGACAGGGGGGCGCAGGGAAAAAAGTTTGCGCCCCCCTGCATTAAGTAACCTAGTGAATCTGGTAACGGAACTTAGTGAATCTGAGCCTTTGAGGTCATTAAATGAGAATTTATTCCCTCAAGCCGTGTTGATATTATTTTGTAAGAGGATACCACACCCTTTTTTCATGGTAGAACAACTGCTTGTAGCATGTAGAAGTGGGAGAAAATTATTAAAAGGAGGGACACAAATCACTGCAGAAAGCAGAAAAGGCGACTTTTTAAAATAGTGCCACAAACTGTTTTCCAATAAATTAACAGTTTAAAACACAAAAACAATATCTTCATGCTCAGCATGATCAAATGTGAATCATTTTGTGTCAACTACTGCAATTCCTCCTTTGCTCAGTCATTGTACGAGCAAACACACTCCTAAAATAATGCATGTTATGCCATTGTGCAGAGAATAATCCATTTTACTGCAAATGTGTACGAAACATAACCCACTAAATTCTGCACTTATTGCAAGATAAAACATTTTATTAAAATCGGGAACATTTTAATTAATCCAAAGTACTTTTTTTTTTTTTTTAACTTTGAAAATCTGACATCCTGCCACATTCTACCACATCACAGATGTTTATTAACATCCAAATACACAAGAAGATGTTATGTTCAGAGTTGCAATAACAATATGCCGTGTTTGCGTGAACATTGTCTCTTTAACCTTTAGCAAAGAACTTAAGAGTACCATAGTATCACTGAGTTTGCAGAATACATAAAATGATACAATTTAACGTGTAAGTATATGTTTTCAAGTATGTGTAGCCAATATTATCTTAGCATGTATATAGTTTCTGACAGTGAAAGTTGAAGAAGGGTAAAAGGTATACAGCAGAAGCAAGAGCCAGTCACACACATTTCAAGCTGATCCAACTAAATGATGATATGGATACAACATTGGAAGAACTGTTGTCAGCAAGCAAGATAAAGTAATGCAAAGTCTGGCAGTGTGGGAGTGAATCAAGCAGAATTTATTAGATGTGAGACTTCTGGACATGCAATTCTTGAAGTATATGATTTATTGTTCCACTTTCACAGAAGTACTCCCCTAGGTGTCAAATCCAGCTGGAGACTACTCTTCTGTGTAATTTTCACAGGGTCCAACGTCCCTTCTTTAGTGGGTTGTAGGCAAAGCGCGTCCTATTGTAGCTTTTGGAAATGCAGCCTGTTTTTAAATGAATGGATTACTGGCCTACCTATTAAATTATTTAAAGCAGTCACTTTTAATATGTGTTCCAAGGACTAAAATTAAATGGGACGTCTCTGAAAGATCCATGTCAATAATATGGAAATGGCTGTGTTAGATCTCTGTGCAGGTAGATAATTACAATGAATAAAGTGATTATAAAAAAAATGGCGCTCAATCCAAACCTAGTGCAGTTTTAAATAAAACAAATAGGTGAAGTGAATACTTCAAATAAGTGCATTTAGTGATCAAATACTGTGATTTCAGTTGTATTGTATTGTATGTCTTTATTTGTATAGCGCCATTAATGTAAATAGCGCTTCACAGTAGTAATACATGTGGTAATCATATAAATAACAAATAATAAATAGATATAAATACTGTAACAGGTCATGGGAATAAGTGCTTCAGACAAACGTAACATTTAGGAATTGAAAGTATATAATCCAAAAATAAAGATAATTGTGAACTGCTGCTCAATCGCTTATAGTGATTGCTTCTTCAATCCTGTGTTCATTGTAGTCCAAGTCGTGTGTGTGTGTGTGTGTGTGTGTGTGTGTGTGTATATATATCATAATACTGAGTTAAGTTATGGTGAGTAAAAAAAGTGACAAAAACCCTCCACAGGAAAACAAATATGCAAATACATATATATATCTTATACTATATTAGTGAAAGCACTGTATGCCTGCATGCATGCATGCATGCCTGCCTGCCTGGATGTCCGGTGTCCCTAGGGGCAATCTCATTGGTCCCTTGGCCTGCCCGCCCCCGCACACCTCTCATTGGCCTCACACACTCACACCACCCCCTTGGGCCGCCCCCCACACCTCTCATTGGCCTGAGGCGGAGTGACGGGCCAAAGGTCCAAAAACACACACACACACACACACACACACACACACACACCTCTCCCCCTCCCCGCTCCAAATCACCTCTCCCCGCTCCAAATCACCTCTCCCCCTCCCCGCTCCAAATCACCTCTCCCCCCTCCCCAGCGGCATCACCTCTCCCCCTCCCCGCTCCAAATCACCTCTCCCCCCTCCCCAAATCACCTCTCCCCCCTCCCCAGCGGCATCACCTCTCCCCCCTCCCCGCTCCAAATCACCTCTCCCCCTCCCCAGCGGCATCACCTCTCCCCCTCCCCGCTCCAAATCACCTCTCCCCCCCTCCCCGCTCCAAATCACCTCTCCCCCCTCCCCGCTCCAAATCACCTCTCCCCGCTCCAAATCACCTCTCCCCCTCCCCGCTCCAAATCACCTCTCCCCCCTCCCCGCTCCAAATCACCTCTCCCCCCTCCCCTCTCCAAATCACCTCTCCCCCCTCCCCTCTCCAAATCACCTCTCCCCCCTCACCGCTCCAAATCACCTCTCCCCTCCCCGCTCCAAATCACCTCTCCCCCCTCCCCGCTCCAAATCACCTCTCCCCCCTCCCCTCTCCAAATCACCTCTCCCCCCTCCCCTCTCCAAATCACCTCTCCCCCCTCCCCTCTCCAAATCACCTCTCCCCCCTCCCCAGCAACATCACCTCTCCCCCCTCCCCAGCAACATCACCTCCCCCCCCCTGGCGGGGGAACGCAGCTGCCACGCGGCACGTAAGATGGCGGACCCCCTTCCTCCCTCGCGGCGCCGAGTCAGACGATGGCGGCGCCCGGAAGTACAGGTAGGTGTCGCTCCCCCACCTCCGGCGCCAAACGGAACTGCCCACTGCCCCCCCCCCTCCTGTCCACTGCCCCCCCCCCCTCCTGTCCACTGCCCCCCCCTCCTGTCCACTGCCCCCCCCTCCTGTCCACTGCCCCCCCCCTCCTGTCCACTGCCCCCCCCTCCTGTCCACTGCCCCCCCCCTCCTGTCCACTGCCCCCCCTCCTGTCCACTGCCCCCCCTCCCCTCCTGTCCACTGCCGCCCCCCCCCTCCTGTCCACTGCCGCCCCCCTCCTGTCCACTGCCCCCCCCCTCCTGTCCACTGCCCCCCCCCTCCTGTCCACTGCCCCCCCCCCCTCCTGTCCACTGCCCCCCCCTCCTGTCCACTGCCCCCCCCCTCCTGTCCACTGCCCCCCCCTCCATTCCACTGCCCCCCCCTCCTGTTCACTGCCCCCCCCTTCCTGTCCACTGCCCCCCCTCCTGTCCACTGCCCCCCCCTCCTGTCCACCGCCCCCCCCCTCCTGTCCACCGCCCCCCCCCCTCCTGTCCACCGCCCCCCCTCCTGTCCACCGCCCCCCCTCTCCTGTCCACTGCCCCCCCTTCCTGTCCACTGCCCCCCCTTCCTGTCCACTGCCCCCCCTTCCTGTCCACTGCACCCCCTCCTGTCCACTGCCCCCCTTCCTGTCCACTGCCCCCCTCCCCCTCCCTCCCCCCCTCCCCCCCTGCCTTTGATGCCCCCTCCCCCCTTTGACGCCCCCCCCTGCCTTTGATGCCCCCCCCCTGCCTTTGACGCCCCCCCCTGCCTTTGACGCCCCCCCTGCCTTTGACGCCCCCCCCTGCCTTTGACGCCCCCCCCTGCCTTTGACGCCCCCCCCCTGCCTTTGACGCCCCCCCTGCCTTTGACGCCACCCTCCCCTCTCCCTTTGAGGCCCCCTCCCTTTGACGCCCCCCCTCCCTTTGATGCCCCCCCCTCTCTTTGACGCCCCCCCCCTGCCTTTGATGCCCCCCCCCTGCCTTTGACGCCCCCCCCTGCCTTTGACGCCCCCCCCTGCCTTTGACGCCCCCCTGCCTTTGACGCCCCCCCCCTGCCGTTGACGCCCCCCCCCTGCCTTTGACGCCCCCCCCCCTGCCTTTGACGCCCCCCCCCTGCCTTTGACGCCCCCCCCCCCTGCCTTTGACGCCTCCCCTGACTCCCCTCCCTGGTGCTCCCCTCCCCGGCGCTCCACTCACATCACCTCCCACACACTGATGACACACACACACTGACTGACACACACACTGACTCACACACACACACTGACTCACACACACACACTGGCTCACACACACACACACTGGCTCACACACACACACACACACACACACTGACTGACACACACACTGACTGACACACACACTGACTGACACACACACCGACTGACGCGCGCACACTGACTGCCGCACGCGCACACTGACTGCCGCACGCGCACACACACCCCCACACACACACACTGACTGCCACACGCGCACACACACTGACTGACTGCCGCACGCACGCACACACTGACTGACGCGCACACAAACCCTGACTGACGCACACACACGCACACACTGACTGAGGCACACACTGACTGTGTGTGCGTCAGTCAGTCTGTGTGTGTTTGTGTTTCTGCCTCAGACTCACTGACGCGCGCGCAAACACACAGTGACTGACGCACACACGCTACATGAAGCTGTAAAGGAGGGAGGGAGGGGGGGGACTGGATTGATGTGAATGGGGGACAAACAGAGAGAGGGGGGAGGAGAGAGAGAGGAACGGGAACATTACATCCCGGGCAACGCCGGGTCTCTCAGCTAGTATATATATATATATATATATATATATATATATATATATATATATATATATATATTCCCCAAGACTTGGACTACAGATAATTACAGTATACGGTCTTTGAGCTGCCTATCTGTGCTTAATCTGTGACTTTGCCTTACATGTCATATGTGCTGTATTCATCAGTTGTTAAGCCATTTGTAAGCACAGTAAAAATGAAACGCAGGCATTGTAAGACCTTGTGTCCTTGTAATGCATATAACTAATGTATACATGAGGTCTATACATTTTCTGAAGATATCAGCCCGCATTGCTCCATTTTCTATATTCCTCTGTGCATAAATTGAATCGGTTCATAATAAGTGATTTGATCCTGGAATCTGGGTAAATGGGGTTTGAAACCTAAATGGTAACTTATCACCAGAACCTGATGTTGGAGCAACAACGTCCTGCATTAAAAAAAAACACACAATTTTTTTTAACCTATTTATCTATGCTGAAATAATGGGGCTCTCCAGAATAATCCAGGAATATGGTGTAATATGATTATTATTGTTGGTTCTTGTTTGCTTCATGGATGTGATATGCTGCCTCCTCAGTATGTCCTTATTAGATAACATCAAAATAAGCTCCCCCAAGAACATTTAACAGTCCATGTTAAATTTGTCCTAGATTATTTTGTGCCACGGAAAGTTTGACATTTCTCGTGAATAGTCACAAAAGTAAATCACAAAAACAATATCATGTCATTTTGATGGAGAAGAGTGTCATGTCTTCTGATGATATGCTCTTGCTTTAGGTATGATCATTGTGTTAGGTGGACACAGTAGTCACAGAATGGCATTGTAACAACCATTATTATAAGAGTTTTGCCCCTAGTTAACCAATCCTGCCGAGTTTCAGCCTAAAAAATAAGGGCCCATCCAAAGGGTATGTACAGTAGAGTGGAGAAAGTTGCAAGGCAGGTAAGAAAGAGATAGAGAGGGGAGTACAGATGTAGCAGATGTTATCGCTCCTGCTGGCACATTGTAACAGGATACACAATGCGCCAATGGCAGCAGACACCAGAAGGGCAACCGGGGGGGGGGGGGGGGGAGTGCAAGGGTGCATCTGCTGCACCCCTCAAGAACTTCATATGTTGGCGCAGGGCAGTAGAGGAGGATGGCACATGGGAGGACCCCTCCCACCTGTACAGGGTGTTGTACTCCAGCTCTTAATGTAATGCTACTACTTAGAAAGGAGGCAGGACCACAAGTCCCAAACGCCCTTGAGTATAGGGCTCCTAGACGAAGGTCACATGGCAGGCAGCAGGAATTCTGTGCAAAAGCTGCCTGCCATGTGACCTCCTGTAATCGTTCCCTTGGAGGTAGGGTCTGCACCCACTGCCCCCTCTCTCTCTGTGTGCCCACTGCCCCTTTTCCTGCTCCCGTCTCCCCTGCACCCACTGCCCTCTCTCTGACCCCTCTCTTGAACTCACGTACACCCTCTCTGGCACCCACCGCCCTCTCTTTCTCTGACCCCTCTCTTTCACCCACTGCCCTCTCCTGCACCTCTTTACTCCCTTACCTGCACCCCCTCCCTCTCCTGCACCCACTGCTCTCTCACTCTGACCCCTCTACTGCACCCACTTACCCCCTCTCCTGCACCCACTGCCCTTTCTCTCTGCCCACTGCACCCTCCGGCAGCCCTGGCCCTCTCTCTGACCCCTCTGCTGCACCCACGTATCCCCTCTCTTACACCCATTGCCCTCTCCCACCCCTCTCCTGCACCCACTTACTCCATCTTCTGCACCCACTCTCCTCTCTCTCTTACCCTTCTCCTGCACCCACTGCCCTCCTTTTCTCTGACCCCTCTCCTACACCCACTTACCACCTCATGCACCTACTGCCCTCTCTCTCTCTGTCCCCTCTCCTGCACCCACTTACCCCCTCTATTGCAGCCACAGTTCCTTTCTCTGCCCACTGTACCTCCTGCCCCCTCTCCTTCACCCACTGACCCCATTTTTCTCTCATGCAACCACTTCCCCTCTGTCGTGCTTTTCTGACCCCACTGCCCTCCTGCCTCTGCCCACTGCCCCCTCTTCTTCCTCACCCCCTGTAGCTCTCTTGAACTCCATGCCCACGGCCCCTTTCTCTGCCTCTCGCTATCCTGCAACTACTGCCCTCTGTTATTTTATATTTATAAACACATAAGAGTACACGAGGATGACATTTTTATGATACTATCAAAAAATAAAAGGAAACTAGTTTTGTAAGTTGAAATAGTAGTTTATTCTTTTGTGTGTGCTAATAAATACATTAATATAGCAGATATGCTGCAGATTGATTTATTGATTTACAAAACAAAAACGTTGCACCCCCCAATATGAATTTCGTGTTGTGCCCGTGGCCGATACCATTGTGTTTGAATTAGGCGGGTGGAAAAGAGGCGGGTCTAATGTTTTATTGCACCTGCTAGTGCTCACAGCAGTTACAGTAACGCCTGCTACATCTGTATTTCTCATGTACTGTAGGGGACAGGGTTATATGCTCACCCACAAAATCGTAGTTTCAACTAATACAAACATGCAGGCAGTGAAGTGTTCAACCTTTTTGCAGCTGAAAGATCTTGTCACAATTTGCAAAACAGATTGTTAAATGTCTACTCAATGTAATACTGTCAAAAATGCAACTTTTTCTATTAAAAAGAGAAGATACACTTTGTGGCATTATATGAAGTCTTTATTGCAAACATAAATTGCAAGCCTGGAGTTACTTATTAAACACCTACCATCCATCTATCAAATTCAAGAAAGGAAATACTATGTCATGACCTGTTGGCGTTATAGTGCAGTAACGAGGAAATTACTTATGGGTGTCTCCAAAAATGTATCTCCGCCGATGTAAACTGGGTTGTTCATACTTAAGATATATGCTAAGATTTTAATCTATTAGGCTGGGCTGCGTCATGTTGGAGGAGCTCCTTTGAACCATTATAATGGAGTGACTGTAGAATGACGGGGTTGCATGAAGCTAGGAAATTCAGTAGGGCTATTATTTTCCTTTTTTTGTTATGTGATTTTTACAACATAATCCTCTACAGCTTTTACAAGCCTCTTACTTTCACATTTCTGATACCTCCAATTGGATATGTCAGACTACAAAAAAAAAAATATTGTTCTGGAGGTGTAATTGTGACATTTAGACATTAAGTTAAGAGGGTGGAGGGGGAGAAAGAGAGGGGGGAGGGGGTAGAGAGAGAGGGAGGGGAGGAGGGGAGAGGGGAGGGAGGGGTAGGGGTGGACAGAGAAGGAGGGAGGGGAAAAAAAGGGGAAGAGGGGGGGAAAGAGGGGGGCAGGGTGGGAGAAATAGGGGGGCAGGGGGGGAGAAAGGGGGTGGGGGGGAGAGAAAGCGGGGGTGAGCATGAATATCAGAGCATCCCTTATTTGTATAATATGAAAATGTTTTTGCATCATAATTGTGCCTAAGTAGCATGTCAAGCATCTCGTTATTACTGTACTGGACAATGTAGTCAGTATGTGTGTTTAATGTGCATTGGTTTTATCTGCCTAACGGAAAAAATGTAACAACGCTGGTCAACTTATCTTTCAGCTTTCTTATGTCATATACATAAATCTTAGTCTTTGTACTGTCATGTTGAAAAACCACATTATGAATGAAGTAATGTCTCCTTACTTAACCTTTTTCTGTAGATGGAAAAAGAAAAAATGATTACGGTCTTTATCACACTTTTCTTTTAAGTAATTAAAAATATCACTTCGCTGTGTTCTTACGGGGCCAGGTGACGTAATCACTCTGGAAGCTCACCATAGTATTATTATTATTCCTGTCTGATCTATTATACTGACATAAAGCATAGCCCCAGTCTGTTTGGTTTACACATTGTTCCTGCCTACTTAAGCATTTTTCTGTGTTTCCATATCTTTGATGAAGTCATAAAGTTGTACCAGTTCTCTAAGACTATATTCTTTGATGGTAAAATGTGAGGGCTGTTGGCCCTAATTGGCTTAACCCCTTTGGAACATTATGGAGAAATACACTTTTAGAATCTGCAAACAATAGACTAATACAGTTCTCTTGAGGTCCTTTCAGAATGCATGTCTGTTGGCATCATGTCAGTAATCGATCTTCTGGAAGGATACTAAACAGGACACTATTGCCCATGTCAACAGCCGTCTGTTAACCCAGGGCTCATATGGGAAGTATCACAGGTATCTCCCAACATATTGTATAAAGGAGTGTTTGGGGAGATCTCTCATATTTCAGGGTCTGAAAAGAAGTAGCCCACCTTTAAAGGGGCAATCTCTCCTATGACAAAAGTGAACTAATTCCAGTAACATGTTTAAGGGTCTCATCTTGGTAGCAGAAGCCTTTTTTTTAAACTAAAATCTATAAGTATTTGTAATTTATTATTTAACGTTAGACTTGGGAGGAGTTTGATTTCCGCTGGCTGCTCCCTTTTGTGTGATGTCACAGTGTGATCAGCAAGTGTGTGTATAACCAGAGTCCCCCCTCCCCAACTTAACTTGATTAGTTCTCTGATAAGGACAGGGTGGGATGAGGGGAAAGAAAACACTTAATTGACAAACGCGTCCCCATTCAGAGGCCCCTATGAAATACAACTGACTGAGTTCTAAATCCCTGTGTTAAGTTTAACGGACTTCTGTGGATATGTGTTTTTATGGGCAATGCCTCTTTTGCATCTCATTAGCACTATCAGTTAGGCTTGGTCCCCGCTGGCTGCTGCAGCACGCGCTATGGCGGGCGCTGCAGGAACAAGAGCCGCCCCTCAATGGGGCCGGGCCCACTGCAAGGGGTGGTCGCCGCGCGGAACGTTTTTCCTGCAGACAGGAAAATTGTGAGCAGAACTAGTGACGGAGCGCTAGGCCAAGCCCCCTCGGCGGTTCAGCCAATGAAGGCAAACCTGCCGGGTGACATCATGGCCGCGCCCCCCATCACGCCTCCCCCCTGCAGCTCACTGCAGATTGGGAACTCGGCTGCACACGCTACCAGCCTGGCAGGCGCACGCGTGTGCATTGCAGACTGCGGGGCCGTAGTCTATAATGCCGAGTCCATATAAGGACAGGCCGTGCTGAGCCGTGCGGACGCTCCGTGCTGAGCCCCTGCATCCTCAATGAGGATGCCTTGAGAGGGGGCTCACGCGAGCGTCCGCAGGCGTGCTGACGAGTTAGAGTTTTCAGCCGAGCGCCAAGCTGTTTTTCAGTGCGCTGTTGGCTGAAAACCTCCAATCACAGCACAGCAGTGTCAATGTCACGGTGCCGTGACGTCGGCGCCGTGACGTCGACGTCAGTGCGTCGCGGGCGATTGGCCCAGCGACGTCACTGCCCCGCCTCCAACCACCTCCCCCCGGCTCCGATCGCGCCCGCTGGCTCGCCTGTATGGGCATGAAATCGCGCAGATTTCAGCAGGCGAGCCTCAGCGTCAGCGCGGCTCGGATCTCCTCACCCCTCTATGGCCCGGGCCTAAGACTCAACACAAGAGCTTTCAAACTACATGTTAACGCTTAATGTGATGTTAACTCAGATTAGGGCCTTGTTAAGTCAGTAACAGACCTCTGTGGATCTGTTCCACAAGATGTTATGGAATATATATCTTATGCAATGGATTTATTAGGGATGACTGACACAGCTTCCTTATAAATATGAGTATAAAGTATGTAGGCGCAAACTCAGTTTCTCACTGTAGGCACTTCCTTTCTGACTGAAACAAACATCAAGCCTCTGTTAGTTGCACTATAAATGACTCCTTCCAAATCTATTTAATTTAAAAGTAATGAGAATGAGGGCTGTATTCAAAACATGGCCCTACCACTAATAGCTAGTACCTTGATTAGTTTAAAACTGACGCAACAGGAGATAATGTTGATTAGTTATCCAAGGTCAGAGAAAGGAGTAGAAAAAAAAAGAGTTACCAAATGACTGAACTATAGCTTTTCTAAACATATATTTAAAGTTATTATAGTCAGGTTTTACAGGAAGATAAAAAAAAAAAAATGAAGATGAATTTCTATATGTCGTATTGGATTCTTACTGTGAATAAAGTTTGCTTGGTACTTTAGTTTGTTGTGCTATTTTTTAATCCTTCCAGCACTCTTGTGGCATACAGGTGCTTGCCACAAATTGGACTGCATTGTGAAGCCGAGGTTGGGATATAGAAACACTGACCTGGAGCCGCAAAGTCGCATCCGGAATGCAGATTCGTAGTCGTTGGTATCCGGGTTGGAGAAGTAAGGAACGTAGATAGACTCGCTGTGGTCGGAGGTAGGAGAGGGTATGGATCGTTGGGATCACTATCCGTTGTCGAGGGTTGGAGAGAGACAGTTGGTCATAGACAGTAGCCAGGGTTCAGGTAAGGAACTGCAAGATAGGGTGAAGCAAGGCAGAACAAGGTGCAGCAAGGCAAGTCAAAACAGTGTGCTTGCGACCAGCACGACGTCATAAGTAAAATACTATTATGCTCAGCCGATTTGCAGGGGAAATCACTGAGCCTATAAAGGAGGAACAGCCAATAGCTGAACGGCTGCACAGGAGAAGCTGATACTAGAATCAGAGCCCTGATTCGTTGCTGGGCGGGGTCTGCACAGCAGGCACTGAGGCACCAGCTACAGCAAGTCTGGATCAAACCCGGGGCGGACCTGCATACGATGCTGACTTCATGGGGCGGAGTCTGCATCTGATCTTCACATAGGGTGACCAGATGTCCTGTTTTTTTACGCTGTCCCGTGTTCCCCAACTATCACTTGCTAATGTCCCAGTTTTGGTGGGAGTAGAGAAGAGCAGGGTCTGCAGCTGCATTTTGTCCTCCGACCATTAGGTGGCGCTGCATGGCTCATGCAGTTTCTCCTCTCCTTGGCTGCAGCGTGCTGTGTTAGGGCTCACTCAGACAGACCGCTCCTTTAGCGTGCTTGCGATCGCGCCTCCGCCGCGCGCTCCTGCAGCCCAGCGATCTCTGCTCAAACTGCAGGAGTTAGATATGATTGATTTCAATTGAGTAAGGGGTTAGTATTAACTCACTGAAGGTACCTTGCGAAAGCGAAAGGTGAGTTGGCTAGAGTAGCTGTGTGTAATAACCCAGATTGCATATCTAAATCACATGCCCACTTGTGTGCTGTTTGCAACGGTGGTATATCTCTCCTCTGAGGGACCTTTGCGAAGGTGAAGGGTGGGCGCTTGCGAGCCGTGAGTATTAAGCCTGTCTTGTAGAGGAGATATTGTCCATTTGAGCCACCTCTGCAGAGGCGAAAAGTGGGAGCACTTGCAAGCGAGAGTATTAAGCCTTGTCCTGTATGCAGGTCGCGTGCTCGCAAGGGTGTCGTATGTGACGCATGCAGTTCTTGTGTCCCAGTGAGAAGTTTTTAGAATAATCTTTGATAATGAGACAGGTGTCCCATGGAAGCCAAAGGTGGGTGAAAAAATCCACACTCCTCTAAACCTTATTGGGGATGTCTTCAGGCATATCTACAGCAAGACTCTATTTACTTACAGTTTTTTTCATGAGACTTGGTTCTCTCACCCACTTCAGGAGTCTCTGTTTCGGTGTAACAGCCGCTGGTAGCAGAATCCAGGTATGTAGAGAACAAAAAAGCAGTGCACAGCCAAGGGAGTAGGGTCAAAAATAATAAAAATACTTTATTGGAAAAATATAACTTAAAAGGAGGTACAAGGCTCTTGTACCTCTTTTTTAGTTATGTTTTTCCAATAAAGTAATTTTATTATTTTTTTCCCTACTCCCTTGGCTGTGCGCTGCTTTTTTGTTCTCTACGTCATTGTCAAAGGGCCACAATAAGAACATTTCAAATGAATACCTGTATAAACTGACACAGAGCATAATCTGACCGTGTCAGTGTATAATGACGTCAGGTTATGCTTTGTGTCAGTGTGTAGTGTGGAGTGTAACTTGATGGCACCATACACTGACAGAATATGTATTCGGCAGATCTATACACTGACACAGGACATAACCTGACGGCACAACACACTGACACAGGGTATAACTTGACAGAGTACAAGGGGGGGGGGGAGTCTTTGACACATGGGGAGGGGGTAAAAAATGGGGAGGGGGGAGAGAGGGTGACATTTGGATGGAGTGACACATGGATAGGGGGAAGGTGTGGTATGAGGAGGGGGAAGAGAGTGTGACACATGGGAAACGGGGTGAGATGGGGCATTGGGAAACAAGGGGAGGATGAGTTACTGTATGTTGGGTGTAGAGGGGGAGGGTGATTGTCCCTACCTTGCTCTCCAGTCTCTTGGTGGTGTATTCAAGATGCTATGTATTTCTTGTTGCAATCAGCAGAAAACATGTTTTCATTTTGTACAGAACATATTGGTAATCCAAATAACACATCTAACACTTGGGATGAAAACCACAGGATGTACACAATTCCATTTAAACTTTGTGTACTCTTACTGGAAGGTGAAATAAAAATGACTCAGATGGTCCCACCTTTTTTTTTATTAATGGTGACTTGAACAATTACTGGAAGCTGTGAACACTTTGAAACATTCATTTAACTTTCCAGATATTATAAAAAAAGGGCAAGGTTATTGTATGCCATTGTTGTTTAATTCAGTCTGGTAGTAGTCATTGACTGTGCAACCCACCTTATTGTGAGAACCAGAAATGTGAATAAATATGTACACCAGTGATATGAAAACCAGTCATTTCAAATTGAAAAGGCCAAGGATAATAAAGGGTCCACGATTTCACAGCAGATAGGATAATGGTCAGACTATGTGGGCCTAGTGGTTCTTATCTGCTATCACATGCTATGGTGCCTGTGCATAAACGCGCAGAAACACTTGTTTTGATGCACTGCACCCGTTTTGCTCCTAAATTGCGTTAAACGTTCCAAACGTGTTGCTCCAGTTTCTCACATAAATCGAAAATCGCCACAGATCTGATGGATTTTTGGGCACAGGAAATGAGAAAAGTGACACACAGAGGCGCAGAATGTGATACATCTCATTCTAATCTGTGCACCATGTAACTCCTCCAAAACAAGATGGCGCACATGGTGCAAAAACTGTAGCAAAGTCCCTGGTACGTTAAGACAAAGAGGAGCATCACACAAATGATGAATTTTACGCCAATTTCACTTTAAAATTGCCTTAGTACATAGGCCCCTCTGTTTCCATGATTTTAATGCATTATGAAAGGAATAAAGTAAGCTTAAGGCGACTCAGTATCACTGTATCTTTAAAACACCCTGACCCCCTCCTCCTCCCCACACACACAGGCTGACCCCCCCCCCCCGCACACACAGACACAGACAGAGCCCCCTACACACACACAGGCTGACCTCCACCCCCCGCTCACACTCACACATTAACCTCCCTCCTACTCACACACATACACACACACAGACTGACCTCTCCCGCTCACACACACACACTAACCCCCCTCCTACACACACACACACACAGACTGACCTCCCCCGCTCACACACACACTAACCCCCCTCCTACACACACACACAGACTGCCCCCCCTCACGCACACACACTGACCGCCCCCCCGCCTTCTACTCACACACACACAGACTGACCAGTCTATTAAAGACAGCTTTCCCTCCATTAGAGAGGTTATGAGAGCTTTTTGCAGTGGCAGCAATGTTAGGTCCTACAGAGGGGTCATACCATGACCTGGTTGTAGGCTTAAAATACTCTGCAAAAGAATCAAACTAAAAGACCATTGCTTAAGAGGATATACAGATAAATATTTAACTATATAAATGTCAAGTTAGAGGTAACACAAGGCTTTTTGTCCTTTTTTTTTCTCTCATGTGCCTTATATCTCATTCATCCCATTGTCGCCTATATCTCTCCCCTGTATCTTACAGTATGTCTCACTCCTGTCACTGTCTTACTCCCCTGTTCCAGAGTCTCTCCACTGTCTCTTAATTCCTGCATCTTACACGTCACTGTATCTTCCTTATGTGTACTATAGCCCTTCTACCCCTGTCACTGTCCTTCCCTCATCATGTGCCCAATATCTTACTTAACCCCTGTCCCTGTGTCTTTCACCAATCAATGTCACTCCACTTCTTGAAACACTTCACTGTTCTCTATATTAATCCAATCCCTGAGTCTATTTCCCTTAATGCCTAAACCCTATAGCATGTGTCCCTCTTTACTTAGCAGTTTCTCCTCCTCTATGTGTAGCAGGAAGGGAGGGGAGGCAGCCAAGAGAGAGGTGCAGATTCATAATTACATTTCCCCTGCGTCGGGTTGCCAGATGGCTTCTCCAAAAATACTGGACACAATGGTGAAAGGTGCGAGACACACACGCTCGAGACACACACACACACACACATGCTTGAGACACACAAGCTCAAGAGACACATATACACCCCTCCTCTCTATGCTGTTTCCTCCTCTGCTTTGCCCCACCCTCAGGCTCCTGACACACTCTTACTGATGGCTGAATTAACCAGTATCAGCTAATCAGTATGGTGTAAGCTGCCCAGCCCCCTAGCAACAGCCCTGCTCTCTCTGCCTGTTCGTGGGAAATCCCACGGCCCCCAAAGCCGGTCAGGTCACTATGTCAAGAGAGGAAATACTGGACCCCCACACGTCAAGTATTACCTCTCATTTATTACTGGACAGTGTCCAAATACAGGACAGTCCGGTTCAATACTGGACACCTGGCAACCCTAGCTCCTGCTGCTCACCAGCGAGAGCTACAGTTTCTAGAAGTGTTACCCAGCACTGCCAGCCTGCCTGCCCAGCCTCTGCTTCCTGCTCTCTGATCTCCCTCCTCACTGATCTGTGCGGCAGTGACTTAAGTAATCACTGCGCACAGCACATGCGCCAGGGGGGGAATTTTAGACGGCCAGGATTTTTCCATCCCTGCCGCTTAAGGTACAATAAAATTCAGTAAACTTTAGACATTGCCAAAACTCTGCTCATCACCGTAACAAACATATAATTTACATTTGATTAAAGCCGCAATCAGCAGGGAGTCTTCATACACTATTAGTTCCCCTAGTTTAGATTATGTTTAAATAAATAATAATACAAATTATTTTGGTGTGATGGTTACTGCTTTAATACATTTCACAGCGTGTAGTAAGCAAATAACACTTTTCTGCTTTGTAGTCCTGTAGATTCTTGAACTAACGGCAATTTAAATCTGTTTTGATCTTGTCTCAGAGACTGTTGCATTTTCTTTCTGCCTCAATGCGGTGACAATGGAAATACAAGTACTAATGGGATAAATGGGATGTTTGCTGTCTTTGAGTTAACGAGACGTATGGCCCCCGTTTTATGCCAAATGTACAGAAGCTGTATGCTTTATAATGTGTGGGAAACTCAGCCTAATTATATATCTCAAGACTAAAAATACGTTTTTACTCTGACAAGTGTAATTAAACATCAACATCTGTACCATAACATCTGTTTTGTTTAGAATACAGAGATATCTAATTATTGCAAACAAACTTGAATATGCTTATTTTGCATTGTTTCTTTTTTTACTGCTGCTTTATACTGCCTTTCGCCAATTTTGTTTTACAAAATCCAGTGGGCAATTAGTATAAAATAGCTTAAATATTTTGTTTTGAGGTCAAGCTATGCTGTTATATTGTCGGAACGAGTGGGGTTGAAGACCATGGGGTCTATTCTAGTAGCTACGGTATTGTACATGTCCAATCGCGCGATCTGACAAGTAGCAGAAAAAATGTGGGATCGCTGTACTCTATAAGATTTTCCATTTCTAAAATATGGCGTCTATTGAAATCACACATTCTGAGCAAATAAACATACAGTCCAAATTCAATTAAATGAACTTTTTCTTTAAACAGAACTAACATATACCCATAGCATGCATGGGGAGATCACTCAGCACAGACACATTGTATAAACTGGACATTTTACAATGTCTGAAGCGGGTAATGAGCCATTAGCCAATTTTGAAGTGTGTGTATGTGTGTGTATATGTGTGTATATGTGTGTATATATGTGTAAGAAAGATCTGCAGCACTCGCCTGTAAATATTGAAAGGCCAATTTATTAACACTATTTGGCAAACAACATGAAAAAAAATGGGCGACGTTTCGGACTAAAAACAGTCTTTATCAAACTGCTAGAGTTTGATAAAGGATTGTTTTAGTCGGAAACGTCGCCCATTATTTCATGTTGTTTGCCAGATGGTGTTAATAAATGGACCTTTGAATATCTTCAGCCAAGTGCAGCGGATCATTCTTTTTCTAAATGTGTTTCGGGACCGGTTGGTGATCCTGGCCCTTCTGCATGCACCCCATGGGAAGCTAAGCATTTTTTCTATTTTTTTGAGTGCACCAGGCATTATATATATATATTTATTTATTTATTACAGTGGTGTGAAAAAGAAAGTACACCCTCTTTGAATTCTATGGTTTTACATATCAGGACATAATAACAATTCCTTAGCAGGTCTTAAAATTAGGTAAATACAACCTCAGATGAACAACAACACATTACATATTACACTGTGTCATGGTTTATTTAACAAAATAAAGCCAAAATGGAGAGGCCATGTGTGAAAAACGAAGTACACCCTTACTGCTTCCATAGGAATTAAGATAAGTAGCAGACAGGTGCTGCTAATCAAATGCCCCTGATTAGTTGATCATCAGAAAATATGACCACCTCTATACAAGCCGAAGTTTTAGCAGTTTGTTGGTCTGGAGCATTCAGGTGTGGGTTAACACAATGCCAAGGAGAAAAGACATCAGCAATGATCTTAGAGAAGCAATTGTTGATGCCCATCAATCTGGGAAGGGTTATAAGGCCATTTCCAAACAATTTGAAGTCCATCAAAGCTTCCAGTGACTGAGCTACTGATTAGAACCAACGCTAACACCACCCTAACACCTGTCACTAGTTTTAAATACCTGGGCTTATGGTTTGACTCCCACTTAACATTCGGGATGCACATTGATACCCTGACAACCAAGACCTATGCCAAACTAGGGGTACTTTACAGGAACAAATCCTCCCTAAGTCTCCTGGTCAGAAAGCGTATTGCACAGCAGATGCTAATGCCAATTATTGACTATGGAGACATAGTATATGGCTCGGCACCTCAAACCCACCTTAGCAAACTTGACACCCTCTACAATTCAATTTGTCGTTTTGTTCTCCAATGCAACTACAACACACATCACTGCAAAATGCTCAAAGAACTAGATTGGTCATCACTAGAGTCTAGGCGCAAAGTTCACCTTTCCTGTCTCACCCTCAAATACTTTCTGGGCAAGCTACCCAGCTACCTGAACAAGCTCCTCGCCCCTACCACATGCAGCACCTATCACCAGAGATCAGACTTCAAAAGACTATTCATGGTCCCAAGGCTCAACAAAGTATCCGGACGTTCCTCCTTCTCCTTCCGTGCACCCCAAAACTGGAACAACCTACCAGAGACCCTCACATCCACCACCAGTTTAAGTTCTTTCAAATCTAAGGCTGTCTCACATTTTAACCTGGTCTGTAACTGTTTCACGCTCATAATATATATTTTCTTTAACTGTGCATGCAATGTCTTGTATATAATGTATACCTTGTTCATTTATGTAACTGTACTTGTAACCATGTATTTGTTTTTCTCTGTGCCCAGGACATACTTGAAAACGAGAGGTAACTCTCAATGTATTACTTCCTGGTAAAATATTTTTTAAATAAATAAATCATTCTACAGTGAGAGATTATTCAAAAGTAGACAAAATTCAAGACAATTGCCAATCTTCAGGAGTGACATCCCAGCAAATTCACCCCAAGGTCAGACCGTGCAATGCTCAGAGAAATTGCAAAGAAAACCAAGAGTTACATCTCAGAATCTACAGGCCTCAGTTAGCAGGTTAAATGTTAAAGTTCATGACAGTACAATTAGAAAAAGACTGAACAAGTATGGGTTTTTTTGGAAGGGTTGCGTGGAGAAAGTCTCTTCTCTCTAAAAAGAACATGGCAGCACGGCTTAGGTTTGCAAAGTTGCATCTGAACAAACCACAAGACTTCTGGAACAATGTCCTTTGGACAGACGAGACCAAAGTGGAGATGTTTGGCCAAAATGCACAGCGCCACATTTGGCAAAAACCAAACACAGCATATCAGCACAAACACCTCATACCAACTGTCAAGCACGGTGGTGGAGGAGTGATGATTTGGGCTTGTTTTGCAGCCACAGGACCTGGGAACCTTGCAGTCATTGAGTCGACCATGAACTCCTCTGTATACCAAAGTAATCTAGAATCAAATGTGAGGCCATCTGTCCGACAGCTAAAGCTTGGCCGAAATTGGGTCATGCAAAAGGACAATGATCCCAAGCACACCAGAAAATCTACAACAGAAAGGCTGAAAAAGAAAAGAATCAAGGTGTTGCAATGGCCCAGTCAAAGTTCAGATCTCAACCCGATTTAAATGCTGTGGCGGGACCTTAAGAGAGCTGGGCATAAACAAATGCCCACAAACCTCAATGAACTGAAGCAACATTGTAAAGAAGAGTCGGCCAAAATTCCTCCACAACGATGTGAGAGACTGATAAAGTCATACAGAAAACGATTACTTCAAGTTATTGGCTTCTCCATTTTGGCTTTATCTTTGTTAAATAAATCCTGACACTGTGTAATATGTCATATGTTGTTGTTCATCTGAGGTTGTATTTACCTATTTTTAAGACCTGCTATAGACCAGATGATTGTTATTATGTCCTGATAAATAAAACCATAGAATTCAAAGAGGGTGTACTTTCTTTTTCACACCACTGTAAATATTCACACACACACACACACACACACACACACACACACACACACACACACACACACACACACACACACACACACACACACACACACACACACACACCTGGAGAGACTACTACATTTGAATCTTTGTCTCTCTCCTGATTCGCGTTGCTGGCCAATCCAAATCTGTAAACATATTTTGCCTATCTCTGACACCCCAAATAATAATGCCTGTTAATTAATATTTTCATACTAGGTAAAATCTGTGTATGTTTTAATTTATCAACATTTTGGTTTGTACAGCATCATCATACATAAATATTACTTCCCAATATATATTTATATCTACATGTACAAAGAGAAAACACACACCTCTGCTCTGATTGGCTGATCCTGGGGTGATACCGTGGCATTCTGAGACTTGTAGTTCATCTATCTCTGAATACTATACTATTGGAAGAGGTACAGTACTACAACTCCCAGAAGTCCCTGCAGCGAAGAGACATCACGTGACATGCAGCAGCTTTGAACACAGGCACCAGGATTGATTCTATCTCCATGTGCCTCCCTGTGCTGCCAAAATTAGACTGTAAATTCTAGAGTGCAGGGATTTTTTTAGATTGATGTTAAGAAAAATTCATGCAAACTATTATATTAATGCTCCTCATATAAAATGGCATTACTAGCCACTAATGCTCTTGCTGGGTTTAAAGGCCCTCATCTTTGGACATGCAAGAAGGGCTTTTAGAACACAGCAACCTGCATAGCTGTGAGAAAAGGACTCTTTTCCCACTAATTGCAGCTACTAGAATAGGGCCTTATGAATTTTAGACTAACTATTGTATTGTAAGAATGCTGATCCAGGGAATAATCTGATTGCCAATTCTTGGAGTCGGGAAGGTATTTATTTTTCCCCTTATGAGGTCATTGGATGATATTTCACTGGGGTGTTTTGTTTGCCTTCCTCTGGATCAATAAGGAAGTATAGATATAGGATAAAGTATCTGTTGTCTAAATTTAGAATAGGTTGAACTTGATGGACGTATGTCTTTCTTCAACCTCATCTATTATGTAACTATGTAAGTACAAAATTGTGACCCAAAGCACTGATTCCATACAATAACTTACAGTACATGGCTACTGGTAAACTGTGTGTTCACAATGTTAAGTATTTTTACGAACAATAACCTTCATAACACCAACAAACCTAACACAAACTACAGCCCTTACCACAAACACACAGTCTGCTGCCTCTCCCAAAATAAATTCCATACCCAAACTTACCGGTACCTCCACACAATCTTATTCACAGTACCCCCAGAAGAAATGCTGGAGAGCTTTGATTTACCCACGAGTAATTTGTAAGATTTCACAATATTAACATAGGAAAATGTTACTTGGTAAGGTCATAATGTATGGATTTTTTATTAAAACAAGAATAAATATGTAAAAATAATGAACATTTATATTTACTAAGTGGTGCTTCCCCAGAAGACAGTGTCTAGCGCTAGAAGAACAAGCTCCTCACCCCTACCACATGCAGCACTTATCATCTGAAATCTGACTCCAAAAGACTGTTCATTGTCCCAAGATTCTGCAAAGTATCCGCCGCTCCTCCTTCTCTTACCGTGCACCCCACAACTGGAACAGTCTATCGAAGACTCTCTCACAGCCACCACCAGTCTACGGTCTTTCAAAACTAAAGCTGTCTCACATTTTAATCTGGTCTGTAACTGTTACATACGCCTATAACATATATGTCTTACTGTGCATGCAATGTCTTCTATATAATGTATAACCCTGTTCACTTAATGTAACTATGTATTTGTAACCATATATTTGTCATCATAACTCTCTGTGCCCAGGACATACTTGTAAACGAGAGGTAACTCTCAATGTATTACTTCTTGGTAAAATATTTTATAAATGAGAAGCTACCTTCCAGCCCATTTACTTTGCACTATTATAGATGTTAATACTACTTTTGCACTTTATTTGAGATTCCTTTATTTGTGTACAAATATTTACATATGGTACCGCATTAACAATCCAGAATTAAATTGGAAAATGGGATAGTGAGAAACAGGAGGAGCACGAGGAGAATAATAATTTATATCAACACATACTGTTTATAAAAGAAATTGACTTCACCTTTTTGTGATATTTGGTTTCTCATGGATTTGGGGGTTTCCCTGTATCTACGCAGGGATGATGCAGCGTTGGCATTTAATTGGTAATGGTATCAGCATGACAGTGTCAATGGAAAGAGTTTCCTTTGGAGAGTAATAGTAGAAGCTGGAGTGGATTTCATAAAGTCAATCTCTTCCTGTACAATCTTCTCACTTGCTCCTCTCATATGTGTATATTTAGGTTTCTAAATAAAGAAGTAAAATTTAGCTCCGTTGCACTAGACAGAAAGGATTTGTTTGCATTGAGAATGAGAGCATGCTCACTCTTTTCTGATGTTGCAACCAGTACTTGAAAAGTGCCATTTTAAGGGCAGGGTCGCTGACAAAGGGGGGGGGGGGGGATGGTGATGGGGATGGGGGGTGCGACAGCCAGGACTGCTGTCGTGGGCCTGGTGGATTTAGGGTCCCGGCCCTCTGCAGATATAAATTCTCTGCAGCAGGCCCCTTGAGATGCAGGCAGGAAATCACATCCCCTGCAGAGCCTCAGTCAGTGGGTGGGGCCAAGATCAGGTCGCTCAAGAAAACCAGCAAGGGTGCATGAGAGACAGACTGAGTAAGGTTAGAGGTCAGGGGTAAATCAGAGGGAGAAAAAAAAGGCATGAAAGGGAAGAAGATATAAAAAAAAATAAAGTACAAGAGTACAATACACAAGAGGGAGAAAAGGAAAAGAAAAAAATAAAGATGCTGGGGAAAAGAAAATTCAGGGAGGCTGGCAATTAAGGGGGAAATAAGGAAAAGATGGGGGAAAAGAAATGTGGAGGATTAAATGAAGAGAATGGCATGCGTGAAAAAAGGAGGAAAAAAGACAAAAGGGAGAAATAAAATAAACGTATGAGGGGAACAGAGAGAGAGAGAATGAGATGAACAGTGTAAGGCCGTGTTCATGGTAGGACGCATGCGACGGAGCGTCACGCACACCTGTTGTCCAAGCGATCTGTAGCCTGTGATCCACAGCGACGGGGAGGCATGCCGGAGGAGTGTCCATGATGTCACATGAGTGGTCCACCCTGGTTAGCTCAACCGCTCACGTGACCTGGCCGGCGCGAGTCAAAATAAAAAAATTTGGTCTTGCGAAAAGCCAGCCGCGTCGTCGTGTGTGTGCTCTATGGACATTCACATAGACTTAATGTGTTTGATCACGCCACTCGCGCAGTCGCTCTAAGCATGAATGCGGCCTTAGAAGATAAAGACATGCTAGGGGTGGGAGGGAGAATGACATGCTGGGGGAGGAGGTAATACATGTCTGGGGTGGAGGGAAAGGCATGCTTACACGAATGACATGCTGAGGGGGGGAATGACATGCTGGGGGGGAGAGAGACATGCTGGGGTGTAGGGGGAGAGAAAGACATGTTGAGGGTGTGGGGGGAGAGAAAGACATGCTGGGGTGTGGGGGGAGAGAGAGACATGGTGAGGGTGTGGGGGGAGAGAGAGACATGCTGAGGGTGTGGGGGGAGAGAAAGACATGATGGGGTGTGGGGGGAGAGAGAGACATGCTGAGGGTGTGGGGGGAGAGAAAGACATGCTGGGGTGTGGGGGGAGAGAGAGACATGCTGAGGGTGTGGGGGGAGAGAAAGACATGCTGGGGTGTGGGGGGAGAGAGAGACATGCTGAGGGTGTGGGGGGAGAGAAAGACATGCTGGGGTGTGGGGGGAGAGAGAGACATGCTGGGGAGGATGGGACAGGGGAGAGAAAGACATGCTGGGTGGGGGGGGGAGAGAAAGACATGCTGGGGTGTGGGGGGAGAGAGAGACATGCTGAGGGTGTGGGGGGAGAGAAAGACATGCTGGGGTGTGGGGGGAGAGAGAGACATGCTGAGGGTGTGGGGGGAGAGAAAGACATGCTGGGGTGTGGGGGGAGAGAGAGACATGCTGGGGAGGATGGGACAGGGGAGAGAAAGACATGCTGGGGTGTGGGGGGAGAGAAAGACATGCTGAGGGTGTGGGGGGAGAGAAAGACATGCTGGGGTGTGGGGGGAGAGAAAGACATGCTGGGGTGTGGGGGGAGAGAAAGACATGCTGAGGTTGTGGGGGGAGAGAGAGACATGCTGGGAGGATGGGACAGGGGAGAGAAAGACATGCTGGGGAGGATGGGACAGGGGAGAGAAAGACATGCTGGGGTGTGGGGGGAGAGAAAGACATGCTGAGGGTGTGGGGGGAGAGAAAGTCATGCTGGGAGGATGGGACAGGGGAGAGAAAGACATGCTGGGGTGTGGGGGGAGAAAAAGACATGCTGGTGGGTGTGGGTGGAGAGAAAGACATGCTGGGGAGGTTGGGAGGGGGAGAGAGACATGCTGGGGTGTGGGGGGGAGTGAAGGACATGCTTCAGTGGGGGGGGGGGGCGAGAAAGACATGCTTGGGTGCGGGGGGAATGAAAGACATGCTGGTGGTAGGTGGGAGAGAAATACATGCTGGGGTATGTGTGTAGGGGGGGAGATAAAACATGCTAGGGGGTAAAGGGAGAGAACTACATGCTGGGGTGTATGAAGGGAGAGAAAGACATGCTGGGGTGTAGGGGGGAAGAGAAAGACATGCTGGGGTGTAGGGGGGAAGAGAAAGACATGCTGGGGGTGGAGGGGAGAGAACAACATGCTGGGGGTGGGATGGGAGGGGAAGACATTCTGGGGGTGGGGACGAAAAACATGCTCGGGGCCGTAGGGTTGCCAGGTGTCCAGTATTGAACCTGACAGTCCTGTATTTGCAAACTCTGTCCAGTACAAAATTAGAGGTACTGTAATACTGGCCATGTATGTGTATACGGTATTACCTCTCTGGACAAGTAGGTGTCTGGTATCACCTCTCTGGACATAGTTACCTGGCCGGCTTAGGGGGTCGCGGGATTTCCCTGAGCAGGGCTGTTGCTAGGGGGCTGGGCAGCTTTCTCCATCCTGTTGGCTGCTGCTTGGTAATACAGTCAATCATGAGGAGGTGTCAGGAGCCAGGAGATGTGGCCAAAGAGAGGACGAAACAGCATGGAGCAGAGAGGTGAGAGGGTTGTGTGTGTGTGTGTGTCTCGAACGCGTCGTACCTTTCATTATTGTGTCCAGTATTTTTGGAGAAGTCACCTGGCAACCCTTGCTGGGGGTGGGGAGGAAATACATGCTGGCGGTGGGGGGTGGGAGGAAAGACATGCTGGGAGTGGGGGGTGGGAGGAAAGACATGCTGATGGTGGGGGGAAGGAGTAAGACATGCTAGGGGAGGGGAGTGGGGTGACTTGGTGGTGGTTGGGAGATTAGAATAATGCTGGAGGAAAGGGGGAAGACATACTGGAGGGAGGGGAGAAAGACATGCTGAGGGGGGAAAGACATGCTATGGGATGGGCACAAAGACATGCTAAGGGAGGGGGAGGGGAAGAAAGCCATGCAGGGGGTCACAGGAGGGGGGGAAGATGTGAGGTGGATGGGAGGGGAGGGCGCTGGTGGTTGGGAGAGGAGAATAACATGCTTGAGGAAGGGGGGAGAAAGACATAATAGAGGCGGGGGACATGGTGAAGTGTGAAAGACATGCTGGAGGGAGGGGGGAAAGACACGCTGGAGGGAGGTGGGAAAGACATGCTGGAGGGAGGTGGGAAAGACATGCTGGAGGGAGGGAGGGGGGAAAGACATGCTGGAGGGAGGTGGGAAAGACATGCTGGAGGGAGGTGGGAAAGACATGCTGGAGGGAGGTGGGAAAGACATGCTGGAGGGAGGTGGGAAAGACATGCTGGAGGGAGGGGGGAAAGACATGCTGGAGGGGGGTGGGAAAGACATGCTGGAAGAAGGGGGGAAAGACATGCTGGAGGGAGGAGGGAAAGACATGCTGGAGGGAGGGGGGAAAGACATGATGGAGGGAGGGAGGGGGGGAAGACACGCTGGAGGGAGGGGGGAAAGACATTATGGAGGGAGGGAGGGGGGGAAGACATGCTGGAGGGAGGTGGGAAAGACATGCTGGAGGGAGGGGGGAAAGACATGCTGGAGGGAGGTGGGGAAACCATGCTGGAAGAAGGGGGGAAAGACATGCTGGAGGGAGGAGGGAAAGACATGATGGAGGGAGGGGGGAAAGACATGATGGAGGGAGGGAGGGGGGAAAGACATGCTTGAGGGAGGAGCTCTGTATATCATGTGTTTGTTCACTAATAAAATACAAGTTATATAAAAAAAAATAGAATACAAGAAAATTGGTCTTTCAAAGTTGTTTTTTTAAAAACAGAAAATGCTAAAAGTATTTTTTCTTACTACAGAACTGATTTATTAAAAAAAAACTCACATGCAGGATATTGACTGAACTGCAGCTTTAAACGCCTAAAAGCCAGATATGTCGTCACCATTATCAATGATCAAATCCAAAGTAAAGCAAGAGGATGATTTAGCATTTTCATATTTGACTTTAGAGACTGAGGTGCCCTAAGGATGATTTGTGTAAGCCTTTAACTGAGGTTGTTGGCAGGGCAGTGAAAGGAAATATGAATCGCAGCAACTTGTACCTTATCCAATAAGTGGATAACTAAAAGTCCACTTCCTGCTGCTAAACTAAGAGGGAAAATGTGTCTAAATTGATCATGTGAATGTCTTAGATGTTGAGATATCGGCTTTCATGATATTGATATTGTATTTCACTTTGTAAAAAAATTATAATAATTTAACCTAGAATAGCGATTATTAAGATTTTTTTTGATTAATAATAGAAAATGTATACAGTAAATGCATTGAATATTTTTATGAAATATCACATGCCATGTTTTCAATGTTTCGTAATGATGTCTCTACTTATTCATTGTTGTTCCAAATAATATTTTGGATAAAAAATTGCGTGCCAAAAATCTGATTCTTCACGCTTGTATTTAATAAACGTTGAAGAAAAGTGAATTTTAGGTTTGATCGTATGATTGAAAATATGCATTTCCCTGCTGGGAAAACATAGCCACCCTGAATTCAACCGGTATTGTTTCTCTAATGGTCACTGGAACGTATTAACAAAACACTTCTGTGTTAACCTATTTGAAACATAGACGTTGACAATAACAGTGACTTATGCCACATTCCTATAGATAGCCTATTCTGCTGTAAATTATTAGAAAGCCATTTGATCCTTAGCTTTGTCTATGTTTTAAAGAGGCAATTCAAGCGGCACTTAAAAAAAAATATATATATACATTTTTGTTTTAATATACGCAGCCTTTGATTCCCTTTATTGAAAGCGAATTTCCTAAGCTACCGATCGGTTAGTTCTCCCGTAATTGCTCCGTTGATCAATGCTTCAGTCAGTGTAACTCAGCAGCTACAATGTAATCTTATATTACTAAGGTAACATTATCTAATATTACACTTTGTAACTCAAACTCCTGGGAATATTAGCAACAAATTATCACAAACAGGAAAGTGTTACAAAGATCTTGCACTGCTGGGGAGGTGTGCTAAAACCTGCTATAGAAATCAGAGGATGCTCATTATATTAAAACTAATTAAAAATGGGATTGAGTTGAATTAAAAAAAATGTAGTTAGTATTATCTAATACTACAGAACTGATTTATTTAAAAACAAACAAAACATGCAGGTTATTGCATGGATTGCCTCTTTAAGATATCCTAGATGGTTTACTAATGCAGGGGTGTGCAAACTGGGGGGCGTGAGATTTTCTGGGTGGGGCGTGGCGGTTACAGAGGCCCTGCACTTCCCCAAGGCATTTAAATTAAATGCCGGGGGATCGCACGAGGCGTCTGTAACTTCCCTTACCTCATCTTCAGCAATGCGTCTCAATGGCAACGTGACGTCACGTGACCCCACAGCATCATTTGGTGCAGGAGCCAAGGTAAGGAGGGGGGGGGGAGAGCAGGCAGGGGGGAGCAGACTGAAAAGTGTGCGCGCCCCTTTACTAATGCATAGCATGCATTGTGACAATTGCTGTCGCACAGCAGCTTTTGAGCCAGCAGACATTACTCCCTAACTTGCACATTAAAAATAGTTAACCTTGTGACCACATCTCCGACATTATTGTAATGAGCATCCCATTCTACCATCATTTAAATGACCATGTTAGTATTCAGTGACCTTTTCAGTTAATTAATTCAAAGATTGTTTTTATAACATTTGTCTTAAGCTCCTGAAATGTTATCCTAGATATTTCCCAGCGGAGAAGATTTCAGCTGCACGGCAAATTCTCCCCCAACGGAGAATAGAGTAAGAATGCAAACATTTCATTTATTCCTCCATCACATGCTCTATCCCTTCAGTGTAAAACATCTTAACAAAGCATGTTTCCTGTCAAATATTGGACGTTCGCAGAAGAATTAGCACAATAATGTGGACCCTTCGAATTTAGCACTCTAAGAAATGACTGGCATAGAATGTGTACATATATGATTAGTTCTCACTATGTTCAACAATGTAAGTTAAGACGTGTAAGCTCATTAGTCTGTGGTTTATTTACCCCATGCAGAGGTTGAATGACATCATACATTTGGCCATACACTTACTTACAACCCAAAGTCTGCTTAACTTTACTTCTCATGCCTATGCATGTGGTAAATACTGCTTAATCCTTCTCAGGAGCTTTACACTTTTAATATGTTCACCTGATCTGTTTCCACAGATTGCTGTGAATAGTTTTTTTTTTCTTTTCTTGTGACCTTAGGAATTTCCAATATTTGACATATATTTTTTAGCCCGAGGGAGATCTATACAAAGGAACAATCCAAAGACAGAAAAGATAATATGTTGTTACTAAATGCACCTCAAGCTTGTTAGATGCAGAAGATGAGATAAAAATGTTTTCTTGGAAGCATTTGTTTTGTTAACCCTTTGAAAGATTCCGCCCTTGCTTTGGGAGAGCAGGATCTTTGTAGAGCACATGCTTTTCTTCAGCAATCATCTGCATCTAGTGCAATGGAGGTTTTAAATCCTATGTCATTACATGTAAGATACAGATGTAGCAGATGTTATCGTACCGTTATGGCACAATACCAAGAGAAATCCTTGAGATTAGTTAGCAAAGTCGTACGATTTAGCACGTTACGGCTCCATCTGATTGCATTGCAAATTGCATACAAACAATGGCAAATCGTACGATAAAGCACTCAAACACACGGCAAAGGTATTGCACAGTAACAGGTGCAACAATGTCTGCTACATCTGTTTCATGTACTCCTTCACCATTAACGCTCTGGTAAGAATGACTACATCTGGATGACTACAGAAGGCACAGGAATCCTAGATCACTCATCACTTTCTCTTATTTCTGTCCCTAGACACAAGTATCAGTACCATGATCTTGCAGTCATGTGATGATGGGACATTATTATTTCGGAATGATAGTTGCATTTTGCCATACTTTTCCCCCCATGTTCCTTATTTAGAAAGCTGCCATCACTGGTTTCTGTCCCGTTCTACTTCTGTAGATACTGTGCATAATAGTTTGTCTTACTCTTAGCCCAATTTCATGATTTTAGATTTTAAACTTTAATCATGATTTAAAGACTTACTGTTACAACGAAGCTATGCAAAAAATAATCAGATCAATCAAGGTAAGAAAGCCCATTAATAGCAATGTTTTCTTTGTTTTCTTTTCCAATGATAATTCTGATATTATTTCTGCCCTAGTTTTGCACAAGTTCTGTAACTGGGAAATGGGCACAGAGCCCTCAAAAGCCCCTTTCCATCTTCTCTCTATTTTCAATGCGTCAACCGTTAAAGCTGCATCCCCACCACACCCACAATAAACTCTGAGCAAAACGAATCATATGACCAGATCCTAATTTATTTCTACACACATTTACTAATCAACTGATTTATAAACAATATTGATTTTTATTATTGACACTGCATAAAGAAAACTCTAGCCAGGATTCACTAAGCTCCAATATGGGGCAAGGAAGTACAATCCATTGTTACCTGCCAATGACTTGACTTAAAACCCCCCCTGTGGTTGATATTTTCTACCTCAGAATCCCAGCTATGTTTCATGTTCATGAACAACTTCCTACTGTCTCTGTACGTTCTACTTACCACTTAGATTGTAAGCTCTTCGGGGCACTGGTTCCTTTTACTAATGTTACATTTATGTCTGAAGCGCTTATTCCCATTATGTGTTATATTATTGTGTGTTATATTGTTATGTCACGTGTGTTACTGCTGTGAAGCGCTATGTACATAGATGGCGCTATATAAATAAAGATACATACATACATAGTTTATTGCCCTACCTCTCAAATGAATGCAGTGACATCATCAAACTTCATCTGGTTTTATTCTGCCATGTTATACTATCCCTGCAGGAGCAGTCAGAGAGAATGTTTCTACTCAGAAGAGACAGGTAGGAAAATGGAGGGATGCCCTTTCAAAGCAAAGCAAAACATATTTTTTTTACAGCACTGGGGTTTGCATCTTCAGTGCATACGTACACTAAATAATACATAGCTGGACAACAGAAGCAGCAGTCCTATTGTTTTTTACTCTCCATATTTCTCAAATGGAGATCTCCCTATTTATGGCTGCACCCAGGGCCAGGTGGGATGTTTGCGGGGCTCGGTGCAGGGACATGTGCGGGGCCTCATATCTTGCCTTCTCTGCATGGTCCCATCTCCCCCCTGCATGGTCCCATCATCATGGCTTTGTGACGTCAAATGGCGTCACGTTGCCATGACAATGGGATGTCAGGGCGCCATGATGCGCCACGTTGCCATGGCAAGGTGCCACAACAGGGCATCCCATTGTCATGGCATGACATCACGTGTCATCCCATTGTCAAGGAAAGGCGACACCACTTGACGTCGCGAAGCCACGATGACTGGACCATGCAGGAGGAGATGCCATGAGATGCCGCCGGAGAAGGATAAAAGACAGGAACAGAGGCCCCGCGCTCTCCCCCCACAATCGGTTGAATTGTTGTGGGGGAGAGGCACGCCAGCCCTGGCTGCACCACTTTTTCTCCCAGGAAACCCTCAGTGCTGGAGATAATCTAATTTTAGGTCTTGGATGGTAGATTGTACAAAGGGTTCTTGGCAACTTCCTTGGTATCCAGCTAATTACGCAAAGAGGACCCCACTGTGCAGTATGTGCTTTGTGGTTGGAACTGGGTGCATCTAATGAGGTTGCCACTATCAATTGGCTTGTTGTCAAGCTTTTATCTAAACCTGCCAAAACCACTGAGCTTATCTCTGGAGCTGGAATAATGAGATCATCCCAGTTTGAAGTAAGAGGGGGAAAAAAAACATTTTAAGGGCTGCATTAATTAGATAGTTTGACTTTTGTTATTGTACAATACATTATTTACCACTTGAATAATAACTAATAAGAGCGAGTGCTTCCTAAAAATCAATTGGATCCACAGCATGGAGATCTAACATGAGTAAAAAGTAAACTTCAAAGAGTACTACAGGGGTGGTGTGCTGATGTTTCTGTACTGCACCATAACATGGATTACACCTGGGTTGTTTTGGAAGTATGGAATGTTTCAGCAATACCAATTTGTTTTAAGTGTAAGTAGGTCAGATTTCAATAAGATTGTAAAAAAAAAAGATGTCAATGGACTAAGCATTGCCTGAAATCATCACAACCGAAGATCAGGTGAACAGAACATTAAAAAATTATTGTATTTCATTATTGACTAATAAAAAAAAAATACTATGTGTGGCACATTTGCATGTCTCAGACAGGTCTGCAACCCTGTCATGGTGCTATGAAGTGGATCCCGCTGTCAGACGTGTCTGTGATTGATCCCAATGTCCTTTTCCGGACTCCCTGCTCACTGACTGTGCAGCTCTAAACGTTTCTCTCCTTGTTCACAGGTGGTCCTGCCTCTGTATTTCATTATTAGACATACAGTATGTTCAGTTTATTGTTGTATAACACTTAAAGCAGTACGTTCGATTATTTCCCAACGGATATTCCCTGTTTCATTTGTGTTCAAACATTTTTATTCACTTTTTCAACTTTCTTTGGTTGCAACACATTTTAGATAATTCACATTCTGTTTCAGTACATGTTCCTTTCTTAACCACCTCTCGTTCCTACTAAACCATTACTATTTCAGTCAACTTTCTAAAATATTTCCGTTTCATTTGTAACGTACGTGATGTCTCTCTTCATCAACATTGGTTCATAGTTTATATTGGGTAAATTGTATGTCAATATTAAACTTTATAGAAAAAAAAGCTAGTTAAATTAATCTTGAGGAAAGTAGAACTTTAAGCCCATTTGCCTTCCTTTACATCATTTCAGACAATTAATTATTGCCCTTTCCACCCAAATCTTGAAGATGCTTCATGGCAGATCTAAGTATTAGAGATGTTTTGCCCAGGTACTGCATGAAGCCTAAATCATTAAAAATCACGTTTTCATTGTAACGTTTGTTGTAGAGACAAGACGATATCAGGTGTTGCAACTTCATTTGCCTGTTTATGTATTTTATTAAGGGAAAAACTCAAGCCATCACAGTATGGAAATCTGTTTACAGATTAAGAAATAATATTTAAAATATTGTGCTCTCCTTACAACTTTTCCCATCAGAGCTGGTAAGGGGAAGACTGTTGCACATGGCACGTGATGTAACAACACAGAGATATAAACACAGCTGTATTAAGATTGCAGAAACCATTGATCTCTCTTTATTTATAAAGAGCACAGCGAATCTAACTAAAATGCATAACAAAATATACTTAGGCCGAGAAGTAGTGTGAGGTTTTATAATGAGGCACACATTTATGTCAACACAATGCCCACCATTCTAAACAATAAAGTCCATTTCTTTTAATAATATTAGTCGTACACTGTACATTGTTTTGTTTAGAGTAAATTAAGTTTACGATGTATATTCAGGTAATTAATTAAAATAAACAAATTCAATGTTTTAATGAGTAAATGCTTATAAATATGTTGAATATTTAACCAAGGTTTATTTGCAAAGATACAGTATAAGTGAAAAGAACGCGAAGTGCAGCCTATCATAAACTACACTTGAAAATATTACATATTAAATCATATATTTTTTTATTAGTTGTTTTAGAGGAACACTTTCTGGAGTGACAGCCTAACGGAAATTAATATTAAATTATACTGATTGTAACTTTAAACTGTCAACTATAGAAAGCTTCTTGCTGTTGGAGAAGTGATACCATGTTATTGCTCACTGAAATGGCATTTAAAGAGGCAATCTAAGGCGGCAAATTTTTTTGCGGGTGTCATTTTTAAAATATATATACATAGGGTGAAGCAGGGGATTTCCGGAGCTGAACCCGGTTGATTTCAGCTTCGGGGACCCCCTGCTTCCGAAGATACTTACCGGCAAATTAGATGCCGGTAGCTGCTCTCCTTGATTACCAGGGTTCAGAATATGTCCGCTCTTCAGATATTTCCCGGCCTGCGGGCCAATAGGAAGCCGGGATGTCATCGGAGCGTCTTCCTATTGGTCCATGTGCCACGGGAGGTGCAAACTTGAAAGCTGGAGCTGAGCCAGAGCTGCTACCGGCACTTATTTGTAGGTAAGTTTTGCCCGAAGAAACCCGTCCCCGGAGCTGAAATTAGTGGGGTTCATCTCTGGAGACTCCCTGCTTCAATTCTATATTTAAAAAAAATTGTTGTCTTGGATTGCTCCTGTATAAAACAAGAAACAAAGAAGTCCAGAGCAACATACAATGTGACACAAATACACAGTGAAATACCTATATATCTCTTGAAAAAATGGTCATTTAGTTAACCCTATGGCCAAAGCGTATAAGCCTGCGAGCCACTTTCAAGGCATGACCATAATATCGCAGGTCCTAACACTAACTGGTTCAAATTGATAATGTATATCTAGTGTACATTACTGCCCCAGAATTGCTTCACCATTGCTTTGATCCATAGACGCCCAAGTATTTTTAATAGCACTTGTATTGAGATAAGATTGCTTGTGACCTTTTCTCCTACCATACACATTGTTAGAATGTACAGTGCTGTATAAAAGAACAGTTTTGCAAATAAAAATGATAGTATCAGCATTTATTTTCCGTTTCTTCCATCCTGAAATTCTCTACTAGTCTGGCATAAATGCACAGTAATAATACCAGACATTATGTAAAAGAACATCCTACAAGGCTGTAACTTGGCCTACCTGCTGTGTTGGCAGTTCTTGTTACATTTTCCATGTGAGTTTTAATCCTAGCAGATTTGAAAGCTATATTGAAGACCTATGCTCCTCTTGCTAGCACATGAAAGAGGAAATTGAACAATGAGATCAATTATGCATTGGAAGTGGAAACAGCTTCTCTGACATAAATATCACAGATACTTATTCTAACAAGAAGTCATATGGAGATAGATTTGTGTGTAATCCCATAATGTTTAAGTATATTCCATGCATTGCACATTCTTTCACCATACTTTGGATTTCATACAGCAGGAGATGGAATGTGGGAAGAAGAAAATCACATACAGTGGAATCTTAATTAAATCTAGAAGATAGACTTCAAGGATCTCTTTATCAGAAGATCAGGATTTACTCACAATTTCTGCTGATCATCATCATTTTTTTTTTTAAATTGATTCTGTGCTATTACTTCATCGGTTATACATGTGGGAGATGTATCATATTGGAGTCAATGTCATTTCAACTATTTAAAGCTGCAGTTCAGTCAATATCCTGCATGTGTGTTTTTTTAATAAATCAGTTCTGTAGTAAGAAAAAATACTTCTAGCATTTTCTGTTTTAAAACAAACAACTCTTAAAGACCAATTTTCTTGTATTCTATTTTAACAGCCATTATCTAAGGCACTGCCCCTTCATGTCCTGTCACAAGCCCTGGCACACCCCTTTGTCAGCCCTGCCCTCCCTCTAGCACGTGTCAGTGCAGGATTGCTCATGAATATTCATGAGCTTCCACTGAGAGACAGAAGCAGAAGAAAAACAGATCCCTTCACTAATTATGTCACCAAATTTCGACCTATCAATACATGGAGAACGAATTGACTGGCAGCTATACAGTTCTTTAGGTAATTAGAGATTGCACACATGAAACTATTGAAGTTAAAAAAAAAAAAAAAAAAAAAAAAACACTGAACTGCAGCTTTAAGTAGTATGTGACAAAATATTCAGTTTTTGTGGAATGTCTCAGAGTTAGGCTGCGCTTATAGTGCCTGCATCGGTGACGCAACGTCACAGCAAAACAATATATTTCCGCTGTCGCGTGCGCTTATAGTAGAAGCAGAGCGACGGCTCGGTCGCGATCTCTGGAAGTCAAGTCAGTTTGATTTTTCCAGCGACCGCAGCGTAACGTCACCGTCGTCGTCACCGGCACTATAAGCGCAGCCTAAGAATGCCATGCTTTTATTGCTGCTTGAATAATAAGGATTTGCATATCAAACTCACAACAGAAATGTCAAAAACAATGTGTCTTCTTCCTAGGCCCCAATATCAGTATCTCCTCCACTGGAAGCCTTGAGATGGATCTATATCGAAAGGACATGGCAACCAATAATGTGCTACATTTTTCCTGTTGTCATCCACCGTCAATGCTTAGAGGTACCCCAGTGGGGCAACATCTGTGAGCTCGTCAAAACATTTAGAATGATATTACTTTTGACAAAAGAGCAAAATAATTAAGATCTATCTTCAAAGAAAGATGTTGTAGCTTTAAGAGTATTAAAAAAGGCTTTGTAAAAGCTAAACCAGCTGTGAGGGATAACCTCTTCTTTTCTAAGAGTAAGACTAAAGAGACTGATGTGACTGTAAGATATAGCACCACATATAATTCGAGTTGGAATGATATTAGAGCTATTTTGCATGAAGAATCCAATGTAATTATTTTTTTGGGGTGTGAGTCAATATGACAGATAGGAGAGACAGTTTTTCTTTTTACAATATATTTTTATTTGGGTGTATACAGTTACACTTCATCACAGTATATTGTTTACAAACATTGATAGTCAATAAGGAATCATAAACAATAAAAGGAAGAGCTGGATTATTAACACACTTCTTGAATATTGCGTCCTTGTCATTTTTACATGTTTCAACTGCATTGCTTATTTCCAATATTCCTTTTCCAAAGTACTGTACATCATTTCGTTGTTACCCATTTTTTTCAAAACTAAATTGTTACATCTTTCTAATAAACTTAAACCTTAAACATCAAACATGAAACACTAAACACTAGTGGGCCCATGCTATAAGCGTTCATAAAAAAAATCGCCGGGCCGTTAAATTCGCCAGTTTTTTTAGCGTTGCTATCACGGTATTCAGAAAATTACCCAAAAATAATTCCCAAAACGGGCTAGTAGTCCGCGACGTGATGATCGCCTCTCTGAAAAGGCCATATCCGGCAATTTGTTTTAGCTGCAGAGACAGCTGCACAGAGAAAGCCGCCTCTCCCTGTGCAAATCTCGCCAGAGATCGGTGTATTTTAATATTAATTTTAATACTAGTGTTGACTGAGCAGGGGGTCTCCGGAGTAGTACCGCATTGATTTCAGGTCTGGTGACCCCTGCTTCCCGAGATACAGGCTTCGTTATGGGGTGCCGGTATCTCCTATGCATTTTATTCCCATGGTCACATGACGCAAGACATTTTTAAATGCATAGGAGATAACGGCACCCCATAACCGGGCCTCTATCTTGGGAAGCAGGGGGTTCCTGGACCTCAAATCAATGCAGTTCTGCAACAGAGACTCCCTGCTCATCTACACTAGTATTAACATTTATATTTATATTAAAACAGCTGCTATCCACTAATACCCATCTCCTCTACCCCCACATGATTGATACCAGAGGCCGCGGGTGTCTGGGAGTCCTCAGGTGGTCCCCATGGGTGTCTGCCCCTCCCCCCCAACACATAGAGTACAGTAATGTGCAAAATAACTATTATCCAGATATGGATAATAGATCATTTGCCCATTATAAAATAAAACAGTAGCCAGCCAGCATAAATAAAGTAAATACAACTTTCTACTTACCCCTGCCATCATGAATGGCATCCTCATCAGCATACTCCAGGTCCATGTCCTCCGTTGCCAGAAAGAATACAAAATAAAATACAATCTAATGGCCCCTAACCCTTAATCACCTTAGCGTTAATAACATCTATAGTAATTAAGGGGTTAACCCACCCTCTCCCGCTACCCACCGGGAGGCCTAACCACCCACCCCAGAACCACTATACTCACCCTGTACCCATTGATTGGCATAGTGGTACATCATACCCATATAATATGGGCATGATAAGCCACTATAGTAGTCAATGGTCACCCTAATAAAAAAGCATGAAGGTCAAAAATATACAATAATAAAGATATACATAATCACCTAAACACCCCAATTCAAGAAATAAAAGCACTAGCCAAAAAATTAAATAAATAAATAAAAGCACTAGCCAGCCAATCAATTTAATAAATAAAGCACTAACCAACAACAATTAATTACTTTTAAACACTAGACAACAAAACAATTAATGAATTTAAACCAGTAGCCAACAAAACAAATAATTAATTTAAAATGCTAACCAATCCTAAAATGTACTAAAACAAGCCATCCAAATTCAAAACAATTTCATCCAAACAATAAATAGAAATCAAAAAATAACAATCAGTAGAAAACAAGTATTTACCAAAAAATGCATTGGCTGTCACTGTATTTATCTGTACCCTAAAAAGGCACAGATTAATACATTATCAGTTCATTGTATTCTTTCTGGCAACGGAGAACATGGACCTGAGTATGCTGATGAGGACGCCCTTCATGATGGCAGGGGTAAGTAGAAAGTTTTATTTACTTTATTTATGCTGGCTGGCTAATGTTTAATTTTATAATGGGCAAATGAGCTATCATCCATATCTGGATAATAGTTATTTTGCACATAACTCTACTGTATGTGTTTCTTGTTCTTGGATTGGAAATTAAGCTAGAATCAACTCCCATTTGGAATAGTATTTATTATTCTGGTTGTTCGTTTGTTATTTTGTCTATGGTGATTAACCTGATGAACAGTGACCTAATTAGATCTTTGCTTGGCATGTCTGGATCGAGCCACTTAATCATAATTGCTTTTCTTGCTGTTAAAAAAATCAATTCTGTTGGAAGAATCGCTTTTCTGTTTTGATTGACTTTCATTGACTAAGGCTCAAAGTTGGCGAATATCATGGGAAGTGGATGCTTTTTCCAGAACATTTTTGTTACTTTTGCTATATATTGTAGTATCTGATCCCAGAATTCTGAGGTCGTGTCGCATGACCAGAGACAATGCATGAGATTTTCTTTATGTAGTCCGCATTTTGGACATTTAGTTGTATCTGTCTCAATGCTTTCTTATTTGTCTGACAAAGGGAACATATGCTCTGTGCATTATCTTGAATTGCATTGCTCTCCAATTCTCTAGACTATTATTTTGCATGGTCTTACATATCCTGTCACTAAATCCTCAATTGTCTGTACTGTACTTACTGGAAGTCTTGTTGCCAAGACTTCAGATTTTTTCTGTTATTTTTTTCCATATGGTCCCTAGTTAGCTTAGTTCCTCTAATGAGTATCTTATTGGACTATTCTGGTTAAAATAGCTTTCAAATTAGTTATTTTTTTAATATATACAAATCTTGGAGTTTCTAAACTAATAGCTGAATATATGGAAAAATTCGATTTTTGGGGAGATCATATTTCTGTACTAGCTCTTGGCAAATCATACATTTTAGGGTTTCTTTATTGACAATATGGTCGAGGCATCTAACCCCCCTTTTTCTCCATATGTGGAAGATCTTTTGGTAATTTTCTGGAGGGAACCTAAGGTTTCCCTGGATTGGCAAACACCTATAGATGGAGTATGATAGCTTAAATGTCTTCCGTGTTACTCTCCAGGTTATAATAGTGTCCAGAGACATTTTCAAGTTATGGAGGATCATATCATTTATAAAATATGTATTTTTTTTACTCCTGAGAAGTTGTTTGGTATTAGAGACTATATAAATTGCCTAAAGAAGAGGTTAATTTATGCTTTAATTTGTCCATGTAGACTGATGTATGTGGGCATGACCTCGAGAGAGAATTAAGGAGGAGGGTACTTGAACATGCCTGCAACATCAGAAATGCGATGAAAGATAAACTTAAGGGGAAGACATTAACAAGTGTTGTATGGCATTTCTTAGAAATGCATAAAGGTTCCCGTATGGGTTTGAAAGCATTTGGTATTAAGAAAGTGTGTTATTAGAGGAGGTCACCTTGAGAAATTACTATTCTAGAGGAGAGTCGGTGGATATTCAATTTGAATACTGTTATTCCAATGGGTTTAAATGAGGACATATATTTTAGAGGGTTTCTATAACGGAGCAGTTACTGTACCTTAGAGTGGTTCCTCATACATTTGTATTTATTCATCTCCATTTGTACATATTGTAAATATTGTGGAGTGCGGTTTTTGTATTGGTGCCATTATCCTGTATACACTGTAAATTGTATTTTTACACTATATTTTTGTCTTTTTGGGTTCCCATGATGTCCTCATGATTGCTCTCTTTAAATTTAGATGCAGAGACACAATTGTTACGCCCCTGACAAAGACACGTTAAGGTGAAATGTGTATCGGTGGAACTTCAGCGCTCTTTCATGTCTATGGGGGTAGATGCCAGCATCCATATACTGCCACGAGGGTTGACCAGTCCTGACATCTTGGACCGATGGAGCGTTTGTGATGCCACAACCAATCTTGAGGGAAAATATGCAGTTCAGTGGTATTAGATACCATAGGATGCTATTCTGATGATTTTGGAGGACGATACCATCTTACATTAGTAGTGAATTTGAGTATCCGTAAATACAGTACATGATTTTCCCTGCTGTGACATGTTTGAGCAATGTTTTATGATTACTCGTTTACATTTATATTTCATAGTACCCAGGTACTGTAGGATTAGGCATTGAATCTATTTTGGATTAAAAAAAAAATGCTTCAAGTATTTTCTCATAGTACAGAACTGATTTATTAAAAAAACAAAACATGTAGGATATTGCTTGGTCTGCAGCTTTAAAAAAAGGTGGGTTGGACAGAGGATTTCTACTTTATTATTCAATTATCTTTTACATGGGGTAAATCTCTTGGATGCATGTCCACATTGGCCTTGAACCCAGAAGATTCCCCAGTTGAGAGTGCATGGGTGGGGAGGCGGGTGGGGAGGCGGGGGGGGGGGCAGGGGAAACACACATTACTGCTTTGCATTTATTTTTTTTAGAAACAAAATGATTTTAATGGATTTCTATGGTTTTGTTAGAAATTCTACTTTTGTCACAGAAGAGGAATTTATTTAATGGAGTGTGCCAGTGGGCAGTGAGCGGAGTTTGCAATTACAAGTCTTTCAGCTGAATCACAATGGTTCGGTATGAAAAGTTAATGGGCAGGAATTCTAATTTTCGGAGAATGAATCAAACCATCTAACAATCATTTTTATTTGCGTCCGTTAACAGTTGCCACACTGAGCAAGAAACTAGGTTTGACTCTCATACAATACCACAACCTACAAGCAAATAGCATGCATATACAGTATATTAGGTGTACAATCAAGTCAAAGCATTGAGTTACAGTATGTAGTACTTTACATACCGCTGCGTGGCACTATGTATGTTGTAGATACTCTGTATTCATTTATGTTGAAATTCAAGTCATACAATCATGGAAAAAGTTTATTATAATATAAGAATAAGCAAAATCACCAAAAGCCAATAAAAGGAGCAGCAAGGGAGTTTTGGGAGCGTGTGCAAGTCTTAATGGAGTATTTGGCAGCACTGGTATGTACAGTATAATATTCCTGAGTTATCTGCCATGAAAATGGTTTGCTAGAAAACAGATACATTATAGCAGCTGCTTATCTATCAAATGGAGATGATTGAATTTGAATTAGATTAATTGTGCTATTATTAAAAATGGCATATTTTCATAGTATCAGTCTACCTTGCACAATTCGAGAAAGGTTAATACAGCTCAACCCCGTTATAACGCGAATCTATTTATAACACGATGCTAGCGTGGCTCCCAATTTCCGTATTTATGAATACTTTACAACACGATTATTGGTGTTTTAAATACTTTATTGTACAATGCATACAATTGTACATTATTTCTAACGCGATCCGCTTATAGCGATGTGATTGTTTGGACCCCAAGCACAGCGTTATAAGGGGGTTGAGCTGTATTTTGTTCCCCAAGATTTTTAAACTGTATTTCAAAAAGGTAAATTGAAAGAATTTTAACGATTCAAATTTTCCTACAAATCTATGTTTTTGACCAGTGCATACTAACCGAATTTCTCTAAAATCAAATACAATTTTACATTGCAGAAACGTCCGAAATCGTTTTTAGATTTGAACTCTCTAATGTATCAAAATTCACATAAGCAATATCAAAGTGAATAGAATATACAATGTCACGTATTGTGACAGTAAGGCAATTGTGTTACATTAATAAAAATGTTAAACATTAAAATGCTTCCCATGAAATTACTGTAACCGTCATTTTATCCTTGTACTGACACAGATTTTCTTATTTCTGCTGTCATCAATTGAATATACGCTAATGGGAATATCCTTTGAAATACCACTTTATAGATCAAAGTCAGGAGTCTTTGATAAATCTGCATGTTAAATCTTGCAAAGAATGCACCTGTATTGCACCTGCCTTGCACAGCATACAACAGTACACATTCCATTACATGTAGTCATTTTTGCATTGATCATTTCAGGTGAATGGATAGTTGGAGCCTCTCATGTTAATTGACCTGTGTCTGGACAGAACTTGTGGTCAGGTGTCTTCTCAGGACTGTATATTTAGAGACAGAGAGAGGGGTAGCAGTATCGTAGCTTTGAAGTTGCCCATTTTTAAGTGGCATACAATGTCGAGTTAAAACAGAAGTGGACAACATCACACCTATTGGCCTTGGATATTGAGTTGGAAAGGAGAGCATCTTCTATCAAACACTCAAGAAGACCCAACACTCTTCAATACACATTCTAGAACACCATAATTCATACATTGTTAAGTTCTAACATCTTGCTCTTTACCCTTTTCCTCACATTCTTTCCAGTGGTCACTCCTCACCCCCCCTCTCGAAACTAAACTTGCACTACTACCAGTGCCATGTCTCCTTTACTATTTATATTTGCTCCAATTTCACTTCTTTACAAGATACACTTTCTACCATTCTCCTTATTCCTCTAACTCCATTAATATTTCCTCATCTCTCATTCCGTCTTCATTTCTTAGTTTACATGAGCTCCTTTCCTGACTGCGCCCTTTGACACCACTCCGCAATACACCCTGCACTCAAACACACCCCTACAAATGCTCCTCACACACCCTCTTGCCATGCGTCTCCTCCTTGCTTCTGGTGATATTTCTCCCAATCTTGGCTCCTGTCTTATTTCATCCTCGCCCATCACATCCAACTTGTACTCCTCATGGTGTAAGCCCCTCTAACCTTATACCAATCCCCTGTCAACCTCCCTTCCCTCTCCCTTTCTCCTGTGCCATTTGGAATGCCCACTCCCTTTCTAATAAGTTTGTGTCTGTATATGACTTCTTTTTCTCTCACTCTCTTCTCCTCTTTGCTATAAGCAAGATTTGGCTCACTCAGTCTGACTCTGCAAGGAAGCTGCCCACTCTTTTGGTGGCCTTTCTTTCTCCAACACTCTGCACCCTGACGGCAGGGGGGAGGCATGGGGCTCCTCCTCTCCTCAATCTGCAGTTAACAAACCCTTCCTCCCTCTCTTTCTTTTCCTTCCTTTGAGGCTCACACTGTCCAGCTTTTTCCTATTCTCCTTCTCCACGTGGTGGTCATCTATCACCCACCTACCTCTACTAATCCTTCTTCTGTCTTTTCTCTGACCATCACCTTATCCCATTTAACCTCTCTCGGTACTCTTCTTCTTCACCTCCATCTACCCCATGTTTCTGCAGAGACTTGCGTTCCATTGATCTACTTGTTCTTGACTCCACTTTGCGCTCCTCCCTCTCTTCGCTGTGTTCTGCTACAGACTCTGACAGTCTGGTATCTGGAACCACAGGTAAAGCCATGGGGAGAGTCAGTTAGTACCTGGGTTATGGCAGATAGCTGGAAGCTGAACCATGAATCTGGATCCAAAGTATTGCCAAGCAGGCCAAGAGTCCAGGGAGGTAGTTGGCAGGTAGATAGGTCAAACTAGTGAAAGTCAGGACAGGGGGGAGGCAAAAGAAGAATACTCAGGTAATCCAGGGGCATGGTAGGGGGCAGGGAGCAGTCAGAATAGAATGGTCAGGCAAGCCGAAATTAGTACCAGGTATTAGTGTAAGCTGAGTGAAGAACCAGGAAGGTAAACAGCTGCAAGGGAGCTAAGCAACCTGCCTCCAAGGTAGCGAGCTTGTTGTGAAGCACAGGTATTAGGGACAGGTATAGGCCGTGGGAAAGTCAGCACACATGGGTCCTTTCACCAGGTCATGAACTATAACTCTGCCCTATCTTCTTCTCTTGATCTACATGCCCCTATTTCTCTCCACCATTCTTGCCCTTCTAACCCCAGACTTTGGCTAAACTGCCATATACGCATGCACCCGCTCCTGTACTCGCTCCTTTGAATGGCACTGGAGGAAATCTCACACTCTCGCAGACTTCCTTCACTTCAAATGTATCCTACTCTGTTTCAACTATACCCTCTCCCAGGCTATAAAAACATAATTTTCTTCACTAATCAACATTCACAGGTCCAACCCACGCTGTCTTTGACTCTCTACTCAGACAACTTTTTGTTACCTGTTTTTCTTCCTCCATTTCACCTGAGGACGTTGGTAACTATTTCAAGAGAAAGGTGGATTCCATTCGCCAAGGCATTCCCTCTGTATCCTCTTAATACCCTACACCCCTTCCTAACTCTCCTCCTGCCTTCCTGGGCTCTTATTCTTCTATCACAGATGAGGACGTGTTGCTGCTGATCTCCTCACCCTCTATCATTTGACCCCATTCCCTCCCATCTCCTCAAACAACTTGCTCCTACTATAATCCCTGCACTCACACATATTTTCAACTCCTACCTCAGCTCTGGTAGCTTTCCCACCTCAATGCAACAGTTATACCTTTACTCAAAAATAACAAGCTTGACCCTACCTGTCTCGCTAACAATTGCTTTGTCTCCCGCCTACCTTTTGCCTCTAAATTCCTTGGATGCCTTGCATTCTCTCGCTTGCTCTCCTTTCTTACCTCCTATTCTCCCCTAGCACCTCTACAATCTAGCCTCTGCTCTGTACATACATACATACATACATACATACATACATACATTTCAGCTCTGGGGACCCCCTGTTTCCCGAGATACTTACCTCCGTAGGGGTTAGCAGTAGCAGCTTCGACGGGGCTGTGTGGCTAACATAATGGCGTCTTTAAATGCCCTGCATCTTGTGGGCCAATGGGAAGCTGTGACATCATCCCTTGCGGCTTCCTATTAGCCCGTGTGACGAGGGACATTTATAATACGGAGGTAATTATCTCAGAAAGCAGGGGTTCCCAGAGCTTAAATTAATAGAGTTCAGCTCCGGAGACCCCCGGCTTCAAACCTATAACTAAAAATAAATACATTTTAAAAAGCAAGAAATGCAACCTGGAGCATCTGTGTGCTGATTGGTCGGCCAGCCATGGTTTCAGATGGAGTCTGAGGTCTATGTAAATTCCTGACGATTACAGTTAGTTAGATTAGATCCAGACTCACAGTCTGGGAGACAGTTAGTGTGTCACTCCGAGCGTCTTGCCGGCGACACACAGATCCAGAATGAGGCTCGGTTGCATGGACAAGCAGAACTTTTAAACTTAGTAGGTGGTACCCAGAGTCTTTCGGCGTGTGGAAGACATCTTGGGTAAACCTACTGAAGCAGCGCCCAGCACCTAGTTAGCTAGGATTCCCCCCCGTAACTCCTGTTTTGATGGGTTATAGCCCTCTTTGTGTATTGTGCGGTGTTTTTGCTGGCCCTTTATTTGACTACTTTGTTCTGTCTGGTGCCTTTATCCCGGTGAGTTGTCCTGATCCCCCGTGACGCCTCCTATACATTTCTTTTACATAGGTATGAAGCAGAGGGTCTCCGGAGCTGAACCCCATTCATTTAAGCTCTGGGGACCCCCTAGTTCCTGTGATACTTACCTCCGAGGTGCCCCTTGTACCATCACTGCAAGGCAAACAAAATGGAGGTTGAAATCTCCTGCTGCATGTGGGCCAATAGGAAGCTGCGACATCATCAAGGATACCTATTGGCCCACATGCTATGTGAGATTTAAGAACCAGGAAGTAACCAGCAGCACCTACCAAGGTAAGTATCTCGGGAATCAAACCATAACTATAATGTTTTGTTAAGGTGACCCTAGGAAGGAATGTTTCTTTAAGGTTTGTGGGGGCAATTTCATTTCAAGCATGCAATAAACATTGTATTCTTTCAAGCATCAGAAATATTGCTTAATGTCAATGTTCATGTTTCTTCCTCGACTTTTAAGTTTGCCTAAATGTTTTATTTGTTTGTAATTGACTTTGTATGCCTTTTATCTGCATAAGATGTCAGACCTGTATACATAGCCAATAAAATGTTGTTTATGCTAAATCTCAGGAGGGTAACATTCTCCTTGAGGCATACCAGGGTATCATCTAAATTGGTGTTCTAACTCACATTAATTACCATTTACCATACAAGGCCATTGAGCTTATTATAAAACTATGCAGGTTCTGATCATCTGAAGTTTTACGGCTACAAAGGGAACACATTTATTAAAATAATCTTTTTAAATAAAGAGGTCATATTAAACAATGTGAAGGTCTACTTTGCATCTTAAACATTATGTACATAAAAACTGTTTATATTTGATGAATAATCAAATGTTTGTAAGGTACTTCTGTCCAAGATATAGCTGAGGTGCACAGTCAGGGTACAATACAGCATACAGTAGTACAACAAATCTACAAGCACTCTGGGACAGAAATAAGCATGATATATTATAGGTAAATCGACATGTTGGTCCCCGATAGGACCTTTCTCAAGGCAGATATAAAAAGTTACTATTTAAACCATCCCTCAACGTGGCCAACGGTGGCCAGCTCTCCGTCTCTAGTTCTGAAGACAGTTTTTCTGTCTTCAGAAAAATCTGGCCGCGCAGCACCGTGGCCAAGGCACTTAGTGTGCCCGGCCCCATTGAGGGGCAATTCTTGTCCCTGCAGCGCACAGCGGGGACCTAGCCTTAGGGGGTGAGGTGTGTCTGCGTACAGAGAGTAGCCAGGGCTCTGGCAGTTCTGCATTCCCCGTAGGAGAAAGGGAAGGATACCACTGGGCCAGAATGCCTTACGAGGAGAAGGACTATGTAGCTCCTTCTGTCAGGTTCTAGAGTAAATCCTCCTCAGCCTCTCTCCCTCTCTCTTCCCCACCCCCCACTTCCTCTCCCTGTTTTCCTGAAACTGTCTCATTCTCATCTGCTGCTGCTACGCCGGTATCTGCTCAAACCCCTTCATTGTAGTCAACACTAGGCAGCGGAAGACCTATTTTTGTGTATACAGTACATACAGTACAGTAGGTGGTAACACACTGCTGACACCACCCCGAAGCAGGTGATAATAATTTGCGGTATTAACGTCAATAAATTAGTTATCGCCAGTCATCACTATTTCATGACTCCCGCGTGTACTGTACATCCTTCTCTGTAGTTAAGAGCAGGGCCGGCAACAGGAATCATGGGGCCCAGGACAAATGAAAGGAGCAGGGCCGCTCCCCGAACCCATAGTGCACCTACCACGAAAAAAATAATTTTTTAGCGCGCAACTTTTACTTAACTGTTTTCTTCTTATTGTAATACGGAAAAAAAACATTACAATGCAACCCGTTTATTTTTATGTTTTCAACAAAAGACAGGTGACTGACTGCCTTGGTGGGTGACTGATTGGGTGGGTGGTTGACTGACTGCCTGGGTTGACTGGCTGCCTGGGTGGGTGGGTGATTGACTGGCTGCCTGGGTGACTGACTGCCTGGGTGGGTAACTGACTGCCTGGGTGGGTGGTTGATTGACTGCCGGGGTGGGTGACTGACTGCCTGGGTGGGTGGGTGACTGACTGCCTTTGACTGACTGCCTGGGTGGCTGGAGGTGGGCATGGGGGAAGCTGGGTTGGCGGGCGCGCGGGGGAAGCTGGGTTGGCGGTGAGTGGGGGAGCTAGGTTGGGCAGCACGCATGGGAAGCTGGGTTGGGCAGCACGCAGGGGAAGCTGGGTTGGGCAGCACGCAGGGGAAGCTGGGTTGGGCGGCGCGCAGGGGAAGCTGGGTTGGCCAGCGCGGGCTCTTCCGTCCCACGTTGGGAGTGGGGGAGAGCAGGGAGCGGGGGGAGCGGGCCCACAGGCAGTAGGCCGGACACCCTGCTTTCCCTGCGCATGCGCGCTGGGACCTCGGCTCTGCGCATGCGCATGGGAATAGCAGGCTTTTTAAAAAAACTTTTTTTTAAATAAAACGGGCACAGCCACGCAGGGGGCTGTGGATGCCAACCCCGGCAGACCCCCCCTGTTGGTGAGCCTGGTTAAGAGTATCAGTCCATTAATTTTAACACTTTCATATCACTAATGTAAAAAATGCATTCTTTTTTGCGATACAACTATAATGACTTGCACCTCAATTATAACACGTGTTTGTAATGCTATAATATCGTATTGCCTGAATGGAGTTTCATGACTCCAGGCCATTGAATCAAAAGTGCCTTCATTTAGTACTGTTGAATTACCCTAAATGCTGGTTCTGCAAATCGAAACAATAATACAGAAACATACTGTATATGGGGAGCAAAAACACTGTTTTTTTTTAATGAAGCTACAGAACAGTATTAACATTTTATTGAGATACTGTGTAAAACGTAAGCGAATATATGCAATGAAGGGGAAAAAATATAGGTGCCAAGATTAAGTGCAAAAATGTTCATAGTAAAAGCTAATGCAACATCAGTATTTCCTAATTATTAAATAACAAAAAGAAATGTTATGAAACCATATGAAATGAGTAGCTTGGCTGAATTCAAATTTCCTGGAACTTAACCAGTTCTAATAAAAAATCCAAATGTGATGTAGAAAAGCCAGCTGTTTGTGGACAGTGACTGAATGTATTAGCAAACTAAAAACAGCTGGCATTGCATAAAAATGCGATGTGCGAAATGAATGGAAGTTAAATAAGATGTCTTCAAACACGAAAATATTTTGTTTCACCTTTACTGGTTGAGCGCAGCTTACACAAATGAAGAAGAAAGACTTCTTACAACATACTTTAGTGCTGCAGCGATCAACTTAAACTCACAAATTAAGATCAATGTCAGGCCCCCTCCAGCAAGCCCATCTGACAGGCACCTCTGCGAACCCTCTCCAGCAGTCCCACTCTGCTCTGACAGGCACCTCTGCAGATCTGGACAGTGTTTCTATTTACTGGGAAATGTCCCAATTCCCAGGAAAGTTTACCCCTGACCGGGATAATTTTTGAAGCAAAGGGAAATCAGAACACTGTCCGATGATGTCATGTGTGGTGGGGAAGTAAGAGGATAGGGTGTCAGACAGCGCAAGCATCATGACTGCTGGGTCTCAGGTGGGCGTGTCCTCTGTTGCAGGGAGCTCCTTCCACATGGAGCTGGAGGAAGGTGGACAACGGAGAAGGTAGGGAGTATCACCCACTGCAACTCCTTGTGTCACCCTCTGCCCCCCCCTTTGTGTCACCCTCTCTCCCCCGTGTCAACCTCTGTCCTCCCCCTCTGTCTCACCCTTTGCCCCCTCCATGTGCACTGTAAGTGTATAGTGCCGCCTTGCTGTGTAGGTGCATAGTGCTGCCTGCTATATACCATTTGTCGGTGTATACACAGAGTATAACCTGGCTACACTAGACACTGACACGGAATATAACCAGACTGTATTGGTGCAATGCCAGGTCACCTCTGCGGCACACAGCACTTTGTGTGGTGCTTGGTTGTTCTGGCGGCACGGCGCATTATTAGTACTCCACCACCAAATCAAAATGCCCTACAGCCACAGTCCTGGTTACACCCTGGATATATTTATTATATATCACCATGATGTGAGTGGTCTAGCACTGACATGGCACTCGCTTTAAAGCTGCAGACCAAGCAATATCCTACGTGTGTTTAAAAAAAAAAAAATCATTTCATACTATGAGAAAATACTTGTTGCATTTAAAAAAAGATTTTTTAAAAATATTTTAAAGAAATGTTTTGTCTTCTAATGTAACAAGCATTTTTGTTTCTATAGCAACCATTTACAAAGTCACATCCCCTTCCCCTTCTGAAACAGCATCACCTTTTTTGAGCCCTGCCCTCTCTAGCATTTAACCAATTGAAACTAGTGCCTGCCTGGTCACATGATCTTCCTCACAGAACTTTGGCTGTCAGTGCTGCAGAACATTTAATGAACCCCGAGCCAAATCTTCAGTGATCGATTACAGGAGAGCGTATTGATCAGCAACTTAGCCAATCACTTGTCAGTGTGTAGATTGTATTGCTGCACATATTGAATGAATTTTTTTTTTAACTAAGCTTGAACTGCTGCTTTAAGTTAGCCGCCCCTCAGGGGAGACATAGAGACTCATACACTAACTGTAGCAGATTTATTAACTGCAGAAAAAAATCACACAGAGAGACTTCTTCTGTCCTCTTTCAAGTTAAAACTGTTGTTAAATCTACTTCTCACTGCCTTTTCACTATGTTTTTTGACTGGGCAATTTAACCAGGAAATGTGATCCTAAAAAGGGAAATTTGAAAGTGGAAACACTGGATCTAACACTACATATTAGAGTTGCCAGCAGGGGGCCCCTTGACTCACAAGGCCCAGGTCAGGAGTCCTGGCTGTCCCCCCTTTTGGTGGCCCTGATTAAGCTACAGACTTTGTTCCGTTGTGTATGTACACTAAGTTATGTTTACAAGTAGCTCACGGTGTGCTTCTGCTTAGGTTATTACAGTGTGTCAGTTATTGGCTATTGCAAGACATTATGGGGGTAATTCTATATACACCTAAGGGGCAGGGCAGGCAGTTTTCGAGCCAAAATCCACATAAACTTCAATGGGGATTTTCGGCTGCTAATGGCCCGATCTGCAGTTCAGAGTATATGGAATTTACCCCTATAGCATCATGCTGCCAAAAATTCTTCTTAATGGAATAGTGGAATTAAATATTTTTAATTGTGTTTCATTTTCCACTGTTCTGAAACCCATTAGTACTGTACAGTACCTTATCCTCTATATATTGTATTAGGCTTAATGCTATTATTACTGATAAACATTTCCTTTGTAGTAAACATGTACATTTTCATGGAAAAAGTGGCAGCCAATTGTGGCTCTTATTTCTAGTCGTTTTTTTTTTTTTTTCATTGCTCAGAAATTGACAATTCTAGAGAGCAAATTTGAAATATATTACAAATATTTAATTCATTCATCCTTAAAGCAGCAATATCACATCCCCCCTCTCCCCCCCTTATTTGTATATGTAAAGCGTGTGACAATGTATTCTGCATTCTTACCAAAACTGGTAATGTTTTGGGCCCCTGTTATAAATCTGTCAAAATTCTGATTGTGTGCCGAACAGAATGGCTGCCTTTCAGTTTCAACCAATCCTTCAGTCAGTGTATCTCACCAGCTACAATGTATCCTGATATTACCAAGTAACATTATTTATTGTTACTGCTCAAACTGCTGGGAACATTGGTAACAAATGATCACAAACAGGAAAGTGTTACAAAAATCTTGCACTGATGGAGAGGTGGGCTAAAGCCTGCTATAGAAATCAAAGGATGCTTTAAAACTACCTAAGGCTAAGTCCATGCTGCCGCAGACTGCGCGCGGCGCGATCACATTGCCTTAAGGCATTGATCGCGCCCATAGACCATGCGGCACATGCGCAGCAGCAGCAGGGGGCGTGCGTTGCGCGAGGAATCAGTTGAAACTGATTTCTCGGTGCGACGGGCAGGTCACGTGAGTGGTTCGCCCCAATGAGGGGGAACCAGCTCCGCAACGTCACTGGCACGCCACTAGACACGCCCCCCGTCGGCACGTGTAGCATGTCCGGAAAACGTACCCGCTTCACTTGGGTGACATCACGGACGTGCACGGGCACAGACAGTATGGACCTGCCCTAAAAATGGCATTGAGTTGAATAATACATTTAAAAAAATGCAGTAAGCATTATCTAATACTGAACAACTGATTTATTTAAAACAAAAAATCCTGAGATTCCACATGTTTTGCTGCTTTAAAAGTGCAAGGCTTATGATTGCCTTCCATCAAATGATTGTTCACCATGGGATTCTGGAAGTAGCCAGGGGCTTTTTTCCTCTTTCCCAGAGTGCAACTACTTCCTGCACCAACAACATGTATGTTATGTAGTCTACAATGCTCCAAGATATAACTCATTTCACTAACTTGTTCCATTTTATTTTATACATGTCTCAAGGAGACATGAGTCAGACTAACTTGTGCTCTTACATAAGGAGCACCCAGGAGATTGTAATGAAGAAAAGGACATTCATTGATGCTTTTCCTTTGATACGTAATACTGTGTATTGGACAAATATAAAGTTGTCATGAAAAAGATATTCAGTTGATAGCAACATCTACAGTAAGGCATCACTAAACAATGTATTTATTTAACCCAATTTGAGTTATATTATGTCACGGTTTAGATTAGGTCACAGTGACTCCTAAAAGTGATGTATTCTGTTATTTATTTCTAGTGAATAACTACATTTCCAGACATTAAGTTATTTTTCAATGTTACATTAACCATGTGTTTATATGTCTTTTGTAAATGCTTTCACGGGGTTTGTCTCAAGATAGCAAACAAATGATGTTAATATTTAATCATAAGTGTAAAATTATTTTCGGCAATCACTTTGTTGCTGCAGAGCTTGTGACACTTTAGACATGATTCATCTTTAGTGCAGTCACAAATTTTAAACATTAGGCACCAATCAAGATACTTTCTGTTATACAGTATTATAAATTATATTGCAAAAATGTATGCAAGGTTATGCTATTTTAATTGCATTCATAACACACTTTTAAGGACAAGGTGGCTTCAAGGTGGTCAAGTTGCTGAAAAAATAGAAACAGTTGTTGCTCTTGACAACATTTTTGGATTATACACATTTATTTCAAAATATTGAAAAAAAATTCAATTGTAGTTGCATACAAATGACACAGATTTGGCACACAGGGCCGCCGACAGCTTTCCCAGTTCTCAGGACTAGAGTCTGTGACCTTGCAAGGCCCCTTTTCTTTCTCTTACACACCTCCTCGCTCTCTTACACTCTTCCTCTCACTCTCCAAGCCTCTCTCTCACTCCCCCCCTCTCTCACTCGCTCATTTCCCCCTTCTCTCATTCACACACTCTCCCCCCTCCACTCACACTGTCCCTCCCCTCTACCACTCAATCCCCGTCCTTCAATTCTCCGCACACCCCACCCACCCCCTTACTGACCACACACACAGAAATAGGCAAAAAAATCAAGCGCAAATACCGGTTAAAATTAAACCATATGAACACCTAAACACCCACTCACCTGGCTCTGACGGATGTCATCACAAGAGTGTTTGAAGATATCTACATGAGTTGGGTACTCTACACCAGCGGTGCGCAAACTAGGGGCGTGAGACTTTATTGGGGACGGGTACAGTTTCAGAGGCCCCAAGCTAAGAGCGCGAAGCCTCTGTAAATTTACTTACCGGTTCTTGACCACGCATCTCCATAGCAACACAGCATCAAATGACGCCCGTTACCATGGAGAAGGGACGCCAAATGACGTCACATGACCCCACAGCATCATTTGCCGCTCCATTGAAGGTAAAGGGGGGCGCGAGCGTGAGAGGAGCAGGCAGGGGGGCGCAGCGCAGGATGTTTGCGCACCCCTGCTCTACACAACCGCACTGCCAATATCACTCTCGGAATATGTGAGTGAGCTATCTATTTCTTTAATAATTTAACTTAATTTGAAAACGTTATTGCACTATATGTGTCTTTGCATTTTTCTATACACCTGGATATGTGTGCGCTCCTGATCGTCTGTTCCTGTGATCACACACACACACAGGAAATTCACACACACAATTCTCCCCCCCCCCCCAACAATATTTACACAATTCCCCCTCCCCACAATACCCTCAAACCCCCCCACCCCACCAGGGCGACCCAGCAGCAATTAGAACTTTGCCAGTCCCTGTGACCGTAGTGCCCAGTACAGTTGTCCCAGCTCCCCCCCCCTATCGGCGCCCCTGTTGGCACTTAAATATTATCTCCGTCTTTGCAAGTACTTGCAAGTCTTGTTACAAGTCTCAAAAGATAACAGAGATGAAAATTTACCTTTACACACATACATTGTTTTTTGTGTTGATCCTTAACTTATTTTTCCTTCGAAAAGTGGCTCAGAAAACAGTTTGGATGAAATCCTGCTGGCTACTTGGATACAGTGTACTTTGGCAGGGAATGACTTCCTGGCTGTATCGATGACATTTCACAGCAGTGAACTGAGAACACTTAAGAACATTTACATTTCTATTACTCTATGTGTGTGCTTCATAAAGCTCTATAACTATGGCACAACCAGCAAGAGGCTATAGCCCCACATCCAATAGTAATAATATCCTCCCACATATTTATAACATAAACATACAAGGTTGTTGGCCCCTACCCAGCTACCTGAACAAGCTCCTCACCCCTACCACATGCAGCACCTATCACCTGAGATCAGACTCCAAAAGACTATTCATGGTCCCAAGGCTCAACAAAGTATCCGGACGTTCCTTCTTCTCCTTCCGTGCACCCCAAAACTGGAACAACCTACCAGAGACCCTCACATCCACCACCAGTTTAAGTTCTTTCAAATCTAAGGCTGTCTCACATTTTAACCTGGTCTGTAACTGTTTCATACGCTCATAATATATATTTTCTTTAACTGTGCATGCAATGTCTTGTATATAATGTATACCTTGTTCATTTATGTAACTGTACTTGTAACCATGTATTATTTGTTTTTCTCTGTGCCCAGGACATACTTGAAAACGAGAGGTAACTCTCAATGTATTACTTCCTGGTAAAATATTTTATAAATAAATAAATAATAAATTCTAATACATTTCAACATTGAATAAGTTAAATAAGAGTATAATGTATTCATTGATCAGTTTTGGTTTCAGTTGGGTGGACTGTAATGTGTTTTCAGCACTGGAAAAGGTGTCTTATGGTAAAAGACTGCTTAGAAAATATCAATCTCAATTTTTTCAGTGTCTTTTTGGTAATATAAGACCAAAAAGAGTGTTCAAACTTGAATTTTTAGCTTTGTGTTAACAATACCACAGGGTCAGCAATGCAGTGTACTATGTATGATTAATGATAATGCACCCAATCTTTTACAGCAAGAATGTATTACTCTATTGTAAAATAGGTCGGAGCGGTGGCTTAAAGTTTTAATATGTAGGATGACTGCATGTGATTGATCACTGACCAGGTACTCATTATTTTATTTTTTCATTTTAAATAGTAAAGGAAATATTAAGTGGAAGAAAACTCTACACAATGTATACCGAGCAAATATTTACTCAAACATACTTCCCACTGGCTTCAATCTTATGTATACTTTGACTGTCCGGAGCTATCAGTTTGCAGACTTTACACAAGCTATACGTTTCTCAGCACCTTACTATTTCAGTATCTATGAAATGGTGCACTACATTTTATCATAAGGCGGGATTGCCGCGGGCCATCTGAAAGTAGAGGACAATTGGGATGTCCCAATTGGCAAAAAACTGGACAACATGTAATGAGAGATAAAGAAAAACAATTAAAAGTAGTGTTGGACCAGGTCCATTAAAAAAAAAAAAGGGTAACGGGAACATTTTACCCGGCCGGATACCCGGACGGCACTTATCTGCAGGGACGGAAAACCGGAGAGGAGCCGGCTGCCCAATAGGAACCCTCCTTCTCTGGTCACATGCTTCCCGGGCTCATACAGGCATCAGCTGTATGCTCTGTTCCTGCTGCTCCTGCCGGATGAACAAGGACTTCGGCTGCGGCCACCGCCACCAGGACTTCTGCTGCTGGTCTCAGATGTCGCTGCTGTCTTCCTCACCGGTCTTCTGTCACCGGCTGCACGTATGTAAGTGTTTAACTATTTTCAGCTGCCTTGAAATTACCTGGTGCCGGTCATAGCCCCCTGCTGCCGGGTCCGGGTAATTTCTGGGTAGCTGAAAAAACAGCGGGTAAACCCGGTAACCGGGTATTTCTCGGGTACCCGGTACATCACTAATTGAAAGCATTATGATGTTTTTTTACCCCTAGATTTGCACTACTTTTACATTGATACATAGGCCTGGTTACATCAAGCTGCGTAACAAAAAATGTGGTATTATCGCCCAATCCCATTGGCTGTAATACCATGTGATATAGCCATGTGGTTTTAAGGATGTGATGTACCTCCCTTGGAGATGACGTCACATCCTTAAAAAAAGAAAAAGAGGCGGGCACATGATACAGCGTACAATCAGATTGGAGCTGTACCATCTGACCCTAAAATGTGACGTCACCAGCCCAATATAAGGCCTGTTTCGTCTCATTTTAGCTCAAGAAGACGACGAGACAACATCCGTTGTGGATTTACCATGGGGTTTTGGATTGACAGATGAAGATAGAAGAAAAGAAGAAAATAATGACAGACGAAGATAGTTGTTGTTGCACTGCACTTACAGTGCCCGCTATACACATTGATTAATTATTTATTTAATTTGCATCTTGGAGTGACTGCATAAAAAGCCCCCCTGTAGGTGTCCTAAACACCGCCTGATGAAGCACTGTATCATGTGAAACGCGTTGCGGAGTTCACACAGTGCATACTGGTATTCAGACACTTGGCAGAACAAGCTCCAGCTCTCCCACAAGCAGTTAGAGACTTCTTCTCTTCGCTCGAGTGAGATTTATGCTGGAGGACCGGCGATTGTGGTGGGCTACTAAACACGGGTCCTGCGAGAAGCCGCAACCCGGAAGTAACAACAGAGTGGTGCCGAGCAAGTCAGCCCCAGCGCGCGGGACTGATCTGTGAGCCTCAGCACCTACCCGTTGCGCCTAGGAACCCATCTGAACCGATACCTGAGCACTGATCTACTGGACTTATATATTCCTATATGTAAGTTTTTACTTGTTATTTTATTCTATCGTTTTACATAAATCTTGACCCTTGGTGTGCTTCTGTGTTTATTTTTTCATTGACACCTGACATTTGGAGCCTTCCCACGACGGTACTGGTGGAGGAGCGGTGCCTACACATCACACCAGCAGCAAGAGGGAAGAGTTGATCTACTTCAAGATCCTTTTAGGAAGCAAGAGCGCAGTTTGATTTTATCATCGAAGATAGAAGAAGATGAAAGAAGATTAAAGAAAGAAGATTTTTGTTACCTGTTCCTGATCTTCAAGGTGGATGGAGATGGATTGCCGGTGATGACGTCACGGGTCTAGAGCTTCCAGATACGCCGGGTTTCAGAGGGTGAAGACTTCTAAAGGTAAGTAAAATATTAAACGTATGTAAATGTCTTTTTTCAGGTTTTTTATTGTATTTATTTATTTTTGTTTGTGATTGCCCATGGACTGATAATGTATTAATTTGTGCCCCTTTAGGGTACACATTTTTGGGCAAATGCTTGTTTTCTATTGATTATTATTTTTTCTATTTCTGTTTATTGTTTGGATTAAATTGTTTTGAATTTGGATGACTTGTTTTTAGTACATTTTAGGATTGGTTAGCATTTTAAATTAATTATTTGTTTTGTTGGCTACTGGTTTAAATTAATTAATTGATTTGTTGGCTACTGGTTTTATTTCTTTAATTGATTGATTGGATAAATGTTTAGTTATTTGTATTCTTATGTTTTGGAATAACATAGTTGGAATTCGTTTGCTGTTTTAGTGATAGATTAATGTAATTGATGTGTAGTTGAGGCTTTTTAGTTCTTTATTGTTGGGGTGTTTATGTGCTTCTGTATATTTTTGATTATTGTGTATTTTTGGCCTTAATTATTTTTATTAAGTTGACCATTGAATGATAAAGTGGCTTAACATGCCCATATTATATATGATACCACAGTGCCAAGCAATGGGTGCAGGGTGGGTATAGTGGGGCCGGGGTGGAAGGTTAGGCCTCCTGGTGGGTAGCGGGGGATAGGGTTTAACTCTTAATTACTATAGTGGTTATTAACCGCTAAGGTGATTGAGGGGTTAGGGGCCATTAGATTGTATTTTTTCTTGTATTCTTGCTGGCATCGGAGGACATGGACCTGCAGTTTGCTGATGAGGACACCCTTCATGATGGCAAGAGTAAGTTGAACGTTTTATTTATTTTATTAATGCTGGATGGCTAATGTTTGATTTTATAATAGGCAAATGCACTATTATTCATATCTGGATAATAGTAATTTTGCTCATTACTGTAGTGTATGTGTTTGGGGGGGAGTGGGGGTTGTTGGGGGTAGAGGAGGTGGGTTGTAGGGTTGTTGTGTTTTAAAATATTTATTGTGGGTAGCAAGGATGGGTGAAGTTGGCATTTGGTGGGTGTTTATTCCTACTGGGTGGGTAGCGGGAGGGGTTAACCCCTTCAGTACCTTAGCGCTATTAACCGCTAAGGTAATGGAGGGTTAACTCCACCTGCAACCCCCCTCGCAAGGCCTAAACACCAGCCAAAGGCCAAATACCACCGCTACCCACAATAAACATGGCAGTGGCAGTTAACCCCTTCATTGCCTTAGCGGTTAGCCGCTAAGTTAATGAAGCTGCCTGTAAATGCATTTTTATTGCATGGGATTCATGCCGTGGTCCTCCGGTTCTGATATTAATGGGTATCAGGTCCAGAGACTCCTGGCATTAATCTGATGCAGGAAAAATGCATTTTTTTTCCAAGGCCTGTAATATAATGCGCGCGTGCGTTACCGTGCGCCTCAATGATAATTGCATGTGTGGGCCTGATGTTGATATAGTTGAGACGCGCGCACATTGGCACGGCAGACCTGAGGAAAGACATGAAATTTGTCTTTTCGTGCTGTTGGCGCGCCACGTGATGCTGTGAGCCAATCACAGTGCGGCCTAATGCTGTGATGTCATGGCCACGCGCATCACCGTTTGTACTAAAGGTACTAAACGCACGCTTCACGTGCACGCACGCGCACGCACGCGCACAAGCGGTTACTGTAAAACCAGCCTAAGTACTCTCTCGCCGCCTTATCGGCAGGTTCTCACCACCTTCACAACAACTTTTCCTGCGGGAGGATTTTGACAGGAAATCGCCATTCTAAAGCCTCACTTTACCCCGATAACCTCCTTGAGGCTATTAGAATTGCACGAATTTGAGAACCTGCCAATAAGTGGCTTATCGCGACTCACCTGGCAATTTATTTTTTCTGAGAAAAAAAATGCCGAAAAGGCTTTCGTCGGCCACTTATCGAGGCTTACTGAATAACAGTAGGCCTTTTTGGTGAAAAGGCCTCGATAAGTGGCTTATTGAGGCTTATACCAAAGGCCCCACAGTGTTAGCAAGTTCAAAATCCAAACCCACAGCACTATATATATATATTTGTTTGTGTAAATTGGCCTGTTACTGGGAGAGTGACCTCAAGTATATAACAATAGACAAATGCTACATCCAATATGACAAATAATTTAGTTCATTACTACTGTATCTGTTGTTTCTTTGTTTATTCCTCTCATAAGAATAAAGTTGCAGTCATTTAGTTCAATCCTTTGGCCAAAACATTTCAAGCCGTCAACCAAGTCAAGGAAGACCCTATCAGCAGGTCCTGAACTAACCATTTTATGCCGTGTCTCTCCCACAGCATGGAGAAAAGAGTAAACAAAACAATAATATAGCCATCAGGATGGGATGTGTGACGTGTATGCGGTGCCTAAGGGGTTAAAATTAAGAAGCTTTTTTAAACTAGTTAAAAGCCAGAAATGCCCTAATAAATAGTGAAAAAATATATATGTACTTCCCATGCTTGTTGTTACAGCCAAAGTCACGTCCCCCTCTCTCCTGGGGGGAAGACATCTCTTAATAGACTACTACATTCACATGTGCGTACCAGGACCTGCTGATTACATGGAAGTGGGATGGGTGAGCTTAAACTAAGGAGCAGGGGTCACAAGCCTCTCAAAATTGTTTCCAATTTACAATTAGACATACACAGTCTTAGCATGCTCACTGACATTTATTTTTTTAAATGGAAAAAGATAGTAATAAAGTAACCACTTATTTACTTCATTATAACTAACCCGGGCTCTGTTTTGTAACGTTTGATTATAACAAGACAACATTCTGTCTCATAATTGGGTGTTTAATATGATGTGAGATAGGGAGGCTTCCTTATACAGCATTAACAGCTCAAGACAGTGTATTTTCCTACATTGTACTTGATTTGAGACAGACAGACAGATGAACCCCAGAGCAGACAGAACCAGCAGCTCACCCACTGGGCAGACACGGAACAGAAGGGGAGAGGGAGAACTAGTAAGACTCTGACAGTTGGGTTCCTGAAATCCTGCTCTTTGTAAATCAAAATGTCGGGCACGTCCCTCCTCCTCCACTGGCAGCAATGCAATACACCAAGACAAAGTACTGTTCACCTGCACGGCTTTAAAACAGATATCTTCAATTCTGACAGCGCGTAGTGGAGAAGGACACAGAATTCTGCTTAAAGTATTTATTTCAGATACATGACTAAAAATAAATTTGCAACTTTAAAGTACAATATTAAGATCCCTGGCTTTTCCGATTACTTGCAACCCTTGGTATAATAGGGCAACTTTCTAGGCAAGTCGGTCTGTTCAGCGTCCTCGCAACATGTTTCACATGAATCTACATTTCCTCAGGAGTATATATATCACCATCATCTTCTTCAGACCTTGTCGATCCATTGCTGGATGAAGACCTCCCCAATGATCTTCCAGGTCCTGCGGTTGCAACCCTGCCTTCCGCATGTTTCTCCAACACATTTTATATTTTATCCTCCCATCTTACTTTTGGTTGTCTTCTTGGTCTTTTAACCTCCCTATGAAAGTATATTTAGACATGCACAAGCGTGCCAACTGGAGTCTACTTGGAGAGGGACCTCAAATATACAGTAGTACACAAAGCAGCCCTAATGCACATCCAATATGACAAATTATTTTGCTAATTTTTTTGTTTTTTCTTCTCGTAAGTATGGGTCAGTTAGTTCAATCTTTTGGCCAAAACATATCAAGCTTGCACGCATGTCAAGATAACCCTATCAATGTTATAATGTGTCCCTTTATATTTCCTCCACTACACAGAGAAAAAAAACAATGATGGTCAATAGCATGGGATGCGTGACATGTATTTGGTGACC